>NC_080571.1:167213489-167423008 GCF_030247185.1 Malaya genurostris | reverse complement strand
TCCTTTCCTAGATTATCCTAGTTAAGTTGTTATAAGTAGTCTTCCTATCTAGGATGCCAGTTCGTTGATACTGCCTCCGGTAGATATTCCGAAGTCGGATAAGTTTCTTGGTGACACTGTCGATTTGAAGAGAGGAACTCGGCATATGTTGTACTGGAACCGTCCTATCACGAGCGACTGTGATTGAATGCTGGAAGGAAAATAGGGCTGCATCGATTTCCATCGGGGAATCAAGTGGCAAATCGATATTAATAAGTTGGTCGGCGATTTGTTGAAATTGGACCCAATCGGTGCGATAATAGTTCCTCCGAGGTTGAATAGGCACTGTTTCTGGTGAAGATCCCAACGTCAATATTACTGGAAAGTGGTCAGAAGAGAGCTCGTTGAAGACAACCGGAGAGCTGTCTATGGCGATGTTGCTGATGAATATATCCAAAATGGAATGAACTCCCGATCTGAAAAGTCGCGTTGGTTGATCCGGAGCGAAGATGTTGTATTGTCCAGCTTCGTAATCTTCGGCAAGTACGAATCCGTTTCGATTCTGTCTTCTGTTTCCCCACAGCTCATGCCGTGCGTTCAGGTCCCCAGCAATGATGAATTTGTTCTGTCGTCGAGTGAGCATAGCCAGATCTCGCTTCAATGATGCACACGTACCATCTCGAAGATTGGTTTGTTTGGGGCAGTACGCTGCAATAATGATGATGGGTCCCATCGTCGTTGTAATCTCAATTCCGATGGCTTCTATGAGTTGCAATTTAAAGGCTGACAGAAGCCTGTGCTGAATGGATCGTTTAATGGCAATGGCAACTCCCCCTCCTCTGGTAGTTGTCCTGTCGAGCCTGTGAATCCTGTAATTGGAAATAAAAATAGAAATTTCAGGTTTAAGATGAGTTTCAGTTAAAATAGCAATATCGGCATTCTTCTCTTGAAGAAAGTCGGACAATTCAGCAGTTTTGCTCCTGAGTGAGCAAGCATTCCAATTTACTATAATCAACTCATTATATTGCATATTCGATGATGAATTTGCCTAAGGCGTTGATTTGATCTAACCGCGTTCTGCAGTTTCGTAGTTTTGTTGTCATTGTTTCAAAAATGACGATCAGTTGTTCAGCAGAAAATAAATCACCAGAGTCATCTTTTGCTTGTGGTTGATTATTGCCCCATCCAGGAGGGATTTTTGAGGAAGATTCTTTTTGTGATCCTGATCGATTTTCGATCACGGTTCCCCTTTTATACGCAGTCAGTTTAAAATATGTGCCTGACTACCTCAAAATCGTCGTCCTTGCGCGAAAAACCCAAGCAAAAGTAAAGAGTTTTCCGCGTTGTTTTAAAATTTTCAGAAAACTTAATTTTTGAGTTCGTTGTGGTTATCTCTGACTGTTTAAAATATTACCCTAAATTCCTGATCATATTTTTGATGAAATAGTGAAAGAATTATGTTGCTGCCATTAATACAAGTCGAGATATTCACGATTAAGTTCTGCCCATTCTTCTATATGGCTAATTTTGGAAAGGCCCCATAGGCCCCATAGTAAAGTAAGTCGTATTCACGACAAAATTTTAATTTTCATTCATATGAGACATCATTCTCAACAAGATAATTTTTTCAAAAAGTTTACTGATAGAAGAAAGTAAGCTAATTGGTAGATAACATGATGTTTCTGCTTTGTTTTAATCAGGTTTGAGGATAGGAATTACTTTAGCAGATTTCCATCTTTTTGGGAAGTAAGCTAATGAAAAACACTTGTTGAAATTTTTAACCAAGAGTTTGAGACAACATCGGGAAGATTTTTAATAAGAATATTAAAGATTCCATCATTACCAGGAGCTTTCATGTTTTTAAGTTTCCTAATGATTGACTTAATTTTATCAAAATTCGTATCAATAATGTCATTTGGTAATAAAACTTGAGTTGAAATTTGATCATAATTCAGTGAGACTTCATTTCCAATAGGACTCATAACGTTCAGGTTTTAAAGGCGGCTGGGGTCCACTAAGAGATTGATAGTACCTATCTCCGGACAGTGCCAGCTTAGATGCCGTGTGGAATCCGACGGAAAAAAATTAACCAAGAATAGATCCACTGCGTTCCTGCTTCCATGTCGTAAAAGGCGACAATTGCAGAAGTTTCTTTTTCCTTTCAGTTATTAAATATTTTCAATGATTCACTTCTGTTTACTCTATTTTACTAAATTATCTCTTTATTCAACCTATCAATTTCCATCTAGCTTCGAAGAAAAGTTTTATTTAAAATGTTTTCTTCTCCCATGTTATTGATTGCCTTTCAGGATTGTAAATTGAATGATAAAAATCAACTAAATCCGTTGATATTACAAAGTTAATAACAGAGATAACATATATCGGTATATTGAATACATAGTAAAAATACACTTGATATTAATATTTTGGTCGGTAGCAAGCAGCCCAGATCAACCAATATAATCAATTAATAATTTTATTAAATAACTAATATAATAAAGTTAAAATAATAAAGGATCAGGACGCGCGTAAGGTCTGTTGACCTTTGTTTGGTGATTTAAAATGATTTTATAACAACTGCTTAGAATATGTCAATGCAATGAATCAACTGTTTTGTCTAAATCCTATTCACTCGTTTATTTTGTAAATTCATTTATAAAAAATAGGGAAGTTTTTATTCTGAGAATCAAGACTTCCTGTGATTTCAATATAGGATATTGTTGAAACGTTCACTAGGGAAGCCAGTGAGTTTAGTGGTGCATCCGAGCATCTTGAAACCGGAACATACTGAGTCGCGCGCGAATAATACCAATACTGACATTTTTACTAACAAATATCCTTTTCATGTGACACTTGTGGAGTGCGCAGTAATATATACGGCCTTAAGTAACAACATCCCTTTCTATTCCTTAGACGACCTACGTTCGGGCCTGGCCGGCGCCGGTACTGATCAATGAATTCTGGGATTACCAGAAGATGTACATGTTTAATTTCTTTTTGTAAATCCTTAATCTATGTTTAATTTCTTTTTGTAAATCCTTAACTATGTTTTTCATAGCAGGATCATGAGAACGTCAATATTGTCGTCGACGAACATTCTTCAATCGAATGAACAGTTGAAGATTGTCATCGATGATAGGAGAATTCAATTTAGTTTGAGCTTTAGGAACTGAAAGATTTCTAGCTTTTATAATGTAATCATTCAAATTATCTATTGCTGTGTCGATGTCCGCAGAATTTTCTAAAATAGTTTAATCCACATGATTTTCAATGTGAGATCTGTGATCCAACCAATTAGCTCTATGATAGTTGAATATAGAATTAATTGGATTAATTATAGCTTTGTTGGAAAGTCTGAATGTTGCAGAAAGATGATCTGAGTCAAAATCAGCATGTGTAATCGATTCGCTACAAATGTGACTTTGATTTGTTAGAACCAGATCAATTGTAGAGGGATTTTTCATGGAAGAGAAGCAAGTCGGATTACTGGGATGAAGAACTGTGAAGTAACCAGCTGAGAGTTGATTATGAAGTATGTTACCATTACTGTTATTTTGCCTACAGTTCCACTTACAGCTTAACACTCCAAATACCAAGCCTCAAAAAAAGTTGGAACGGTAACTTTGAGCTGTCATAGCTCAGCTGTTTTTCAACGAATCTCAATAAATTTTACACCCTCGAATTTTGTGAAGTTCGTAGATTGATTCCAAAACTTTGTAGCAGACGATTTGTAAAGGAAAACCAATGAAAATTTGATTTTTCCCGTTCCAAATATTTTTCACGCGCACAATATGCCCTATCTGCTTTCCAATTTTCTTACCTTCGGCATTAACGTCGCATAGAAAATATTGAATACTTCAACTTTACCGAGTCATAACTTTGTTGTTAGTCAACCGATTTTCAAAATTTGTTCACCATTGGAGAGGTACTACTTCAACAAATAAAATGCACTGAAAAAAACTAACAACAGGGTTGTCTACCCAAAGTTATAATGAAAACTGTAGATAGATGACCTAAGAAAAGATGAGACTTTTTACAATGATCGTAAATATCTTGAAATTCAAAGCGATGACCTATATATTTTTATACATCATTCGATTGCTAATGATACCAGCTACAATTTTCGCTCAACTACCATTCCTGCACAATCAAAAGAAAACATTAAAAAGTCGATAAATTTATAAATATATATAAATTTTTCATTTTTTTTTCACATGTTTGTAAATAACTCAAAGATTAAAGCGATGACACGTACATTTTTTTGATTCAAAATATTGGAATCATTACCATAAACAATGTATTGATGATCAAATTTATATATCCGTTCAAAGAATCTCAAGAAATTCGGTACAAATACTGAAATTTTCTATTATTAAGAAAATTTTGCCCAAAAAAAAACATATCAAAACTTTGAAGTTTTATGACATACATTTTTTTATTATTTTAGTTGGAAATTTATTATGAACAAAATTTACAAAAAAACTGAAACTTGGATTTCACTGAAAATCTTAAAAATTTTGGTAAATATACCCAAACTCTAAAAATAATAATGTTTTTGTATTGGACAAAAGATCTAAACAATTTTTATGCACAACCCAAACGGAATTGTTAACTACTAAAATTAGGTTTTTTTGTTTTAGGTTTTCTGTAAAATCTCAAAAAATCGGTAGAAGATCGGAAATTTCAAAATTTCTGATATATATTTTTTTTTATTCAAGAATATAATGTTTAAGGCACACTGCTTAAGCTCTAAGATGCCAAGGGCTTTTACTAATTTAAAATTTACGACTAACTTAAAACTAGGGTTGTATCATTAAGTAATGTCATATTTGGGTCGCAGTGGTTGACTTTGGCAGATCCAGCCTTCATGTGGTGATCGGCCGGTGATCTGAATATTTCATGAGAGTCTTCCATATGGCGTTGGTGAATATTCATATTGGCCGCATTCTTCGGTCCGCGTGGGTCCGCGGGAAACACCCCCAGGTTACGAATACCCGGCGGGTGGCCCGCATGCTGTTGATAAGTTTCCGTGGGCGATGATGGTGTTGTTACAGAAGAAAATGAAAAAAAAATATAGCGAAGTAAATATTGCGTAAAACGGAGTAAAAAGGGGATATGGGAATGAAATGACTAAAACGACAGAGATCTAATTAGTTGACATCGAGATGGTGAAGAGACGGGGAGGGGGGAAGCGGAGGTTAGTGACAGCAAAAAGATCTTGTTAGTTCCGATGAAGATGGTGGACAGATGAGGAATCGGGATAATCGGCGGAAGTTAGTGTCGAACCTGCAGTTGAGAAATAATTCTTAGCCACAGTTGAAACAACGTCGATAAATAGGAGGAACTTTCTAAGCCAGATGTAACAGATTACACTTGTATATTAATGTGTTTGAGAAACTGGTATATGAGAAGCATATATGAACTATCCCGACTCGCCAACACATCCCGAACCGGAACCTCAGGCGGTCTACCTCGGGCCCTGAGGGATTCCAGTAGCTTCGACCTGGCGTCGCGATACTCTACGCACGACCACACGACATGCTCGATGTCCTGATAACCGTCGCCACAGGTGCAGAGCCCGTTCTCCACGATCCCGATACGCCGGAGATGTGCGTTGAATGTATAGTGATTTGACATGAGTCGTGACATAACGCGAATGAAATCACGACTCACGTTCATCCCCTTGAACCAAGGTTTCGTCGATACCTTAGGGATAATGGAGTGTAGCCATCGTCCCAGTTCGTCATTCGTCCATGAAGTTTGCCAACTTTCGAGAGTTTTCTGACGAGAGATACTGGAAAATTCATTGAAGCAGATTGGTCTTTCATAAATATCACCTTCTAATGCGCCCACTTTAGCCAATGAGTCTGCCTTTTCATTGCCCGGAATGGAACAATGCGAAGGGACCCAGACTAATGATATTAAATAAGACCGTTCAGATAAAGTACTCAAATGTTCCCGTATTTTCCCCAGGAAATATGGGGGATACTTTCCTGGCTTCATTGCCCGGAGAGCTTCTATTGAGCTTAGACTGTCCGTGACAATGAAGTAATGGTCTTTGGGCGAGGTTTCAATGATCTCGAGGGTGTACTGAATAGCAGCTAATTCTGCGACGTAAACTGAAGCCGGATCACTGAGTTTGTAAGAAGCGGTGATGTTTTGATTGAAGATGCCGAAGCCTGTGGACTTGTTAATGTTTGATCCGTCAGTGTAAAACACCTTTTCACAGTTGACTGTTCTAAATTTATTATAAAAAATATTTGGGGCCACTTGAGGGCGCACGTGAGCCGGAATTCCACGAATTTCTTCTCTCATGGATGTGTCGAAAAACACAGTAGAATCAGAAGTATCCAAGAAATGAGCACGGTTGGAAACAAACGAAGAAGGATTAATATTCTGAGCCATGTAATCAAAATACAAGGACATAAAACGGGTTTGAGAATTAAGCTCAACTAACCTTTCGAAATTTTCAATCACCAGAGGATTCAAAATGTCGCATCGAATGAGCAAACGATATGAGAGATCCCAGAACCGGTTTTTCAATGGGAGAACACCCGCCAGCACTTCGAGGCTCATCGTATGAGTCGATTGCATGCAACCCAAGGCAATACGCAAACAACGATACTGAATTCTTTCCAGCATGATGAAATGAGTGTTCGCCGCGGATCGGAAGCAAAAGCATCCGTATTCCATCACGGACAATATCGTTGTTTGGTACAGCCTGATCAGGTCTCCTGGATGGGCACCCCACCACGACCCGGTTATTGTACGAAGAAAGTTGATTCTTTGTTGGCATTTTCTTTTCAGATACCTAATGTGACATCCCCAGGTGCCTTTGGAGTCGAACCAGACCCCGAGATATTTAAATGTGAAGACCTGAGCTATGGTTTCACCCCCTAGTTGAAGCTGTAATTGTGCTGGTTCTCGCTTTCTCGAAAATACAACCAGCTCAGTTTTCTCCGTAGAGAATTCGATACCCATTTGAAGAGCCCATGTGGATAAGTTGACAAGAGTATCTTGTAACGGCCCTTGCAGATCGCCAGCTTTGAGTCCTATAATAGACACAACGCTGTCGTCGGCAAGTTGTCTTAGCGTGCAAGATGTGTTGATACATTTATCGATGTCGTTTACGTAAAAATTGTATAGAAGGGGGCTTAAGCATGAGCCCTGAGGAAGACCCATGTAACTGAATCGTATTGTCGACAAATCACCATGCGCGAAATACATGTGTTTCTCAGACAATAGATTATGTAAAAAGTTGTTCAAAACTGGCGAAAGACCATGCTGATGCAGCTTCTCAGATAAGATATTTATAGAAACTGAGTCAAAAGCCCCCTTAATGTCTAGGAAAACTGACGCCATTTGTTCTTTACGAGCAAATGTCATTTGAATTTCTGTTGAGAGCAACGCAAGACAATCGTTCGTTCCTTTACCCCTGCGGAAACCAAATTGTGTATCTGAAGTAAGCCATTAATCTCGACCCAATTGTCTAGACGGAAGAGAATCATTTTTTCGAACAATTTCCGGATACAGGAAAGCATAGCAATCGGCCGATACGAATTGTGATCGGAGGCTGATTTTCCTGGTTTTTGAATGGTGATCACTTTCACTTGTCTCCAGTCATGTGGAACAATGTTGTCCTCAAGGAACTTATTGAATAAACTCAACAAGCGCCTTTTGGCGGGGTCTGGCAGATTTTTCAACAAGTTGAATTTTATTCTGTCTAATCCCGGGGCTTTATTGTTACATGACAAGAGTGCAAGTGAGAGCTCTACCATCGAAAACGGTGTTTCGTTTGTATTTGGTGTCGCGGCGCGGGTGATCTTCTGTTCCGGAACAGAGTCTGGGCATACTTTTTTAGCGAAATCGAATATCCAGCGGTTGCAATATTCCTCGCTTTCATTCGTGGTGTTATAATTGCGCATTCGTCGGGCTGTGTTCCAAAGAGTACTCATAGATGTTTCTTTCGTTAAGCCGTCTATAAACCGACGCCAGTAACCGCGTTTCTTGGCTCTAATCAAGTTCTTAGTTTTAACGTCTAACGCCGCGTAAGTCTGGTAATTATCAGGTGTTCCATTTTTTCTGAATATTTTATACGCGGAGGCTCTCTCCGCGTTTAAATTTGTGCACTCTTTGTCCCACCACGGGTTGGGAGGACGGATGTTAGTTTTCGCGCCGGGTACACGTTTCGTCTGAGCTTGAGTCGCGGTGTCGAGAATCAAGCCAGCCAAAAACGTGTACTCTTCCTCCGGAGGAAGTTGTTGAGTTCTTTCAAGTTTCTCAGATATCGAGGTCGCATAGCTATTCCAATCAATATTTCGTGTGAGGTCATACGAAACATTGATTGTCTTCGATGGTTTTGAGCCGCTGGTGATTGATATTACGATCGGTAGATGATCGCTACCGTGGGGATCAGGAATTACCTCCCACGTGCAATCCAACCGTAGCGATGTCGAGCAAAGGGATAAATCCAGCGCACTTGGTCTTGCTGGTGGTGCAGGAATCCGTGTCATTTCTCCCGTATTCAAGATTGTCATATTGAAGTTATCGCAGATATCATGGATCATAGTTGATCTGTTATCATCGTGAAGACAGCCCCATCCCGTACCGTGTGAGTTAAAGTCTCCTAAAACCAACGTCGGTGCAGGAAGGAGCTCTACGATATCACTGAGCCACCGATGCCCAACCGAGGCTCTTGGGGGAATGTAGATGGAAGCAATGCAAAGGTCCTTACCTTTGATTGTAACATGACATGCGACAACTTCAATACCTGGTATCGAGGGGAGGTTAATGCGATAGAAAGAATAGCACTTATTGATCCCCAAAAGTACTCCTCCATAGGGATTATCTCGATCCAGACGAATAATGTTAAAATCGTGAAAGTTTAAGGGTATTTCAGAAGTTAGCCAAGTTTCGCACAATGCAAATGCGTCACATTTCAGATTGTTTACTAGAAATTTAAATGAATCTATTTTTGGGATAATACTTCTGCAATTCCACTGTAAAACAGTGATTAGATCCGTGACCTCGGTGGATGATTTAGCCATCGAAAGATACAATCGCTGAAAGAAGGGGCCAATTTGCAGTCAACTGCTTCAAATATGTTTTTACTGTTGGCATGAAAGCAATTAAAATGCTTCTAAGAGGGTCTGAAATATTGAAAGTTGTAAAAATCCAGTCCACAACATCAGAGAACTTTATAAGTCCAGCACCTAGTTGGTTCTCTGGTGGATTTTCAGGGACGCTTGGGGATTTTTTAGTCCCAAAATTTCTGATATATATATCGTTCCAACGTTTCTGCAAACCAAAGTGAAAATATTGGAATCCGTTTTGATTTCATCTGTTTCAAAGAGACGTAGAATTTGTTTCTATTAATAAAATAAATTTTGTGAACACACGAAAATTTTAAATTATTTCAATGGCTTTGTACAAAAAGGAAGAGAACGTAAATTTATATGAATTCCATATACTAACCCATGGCCAAAGAAACCAACTACAATTTCAAAAAAAAAATTATTGCTTGATTTTTGTTTTACAAGCAATTAAGAACAAAAACATATATCTTAAATTTTCCGCTATCCTAAACGACATCAATTATAATCGATAGAATATTAGAATTTAAACATCACAAACTTAGAATTTTTTCGGAATGTATAGAATTCGAAAATTATTTGAATTTTCTATTAGTAAACAATTCAGAAAAAGTAGGATTCTGAATTTAGCACAAAAAATCATACGAAATTAAGTAAAACATGTTTTTATCCACCTAGTTGTGTAATGATGCCTTTCTCATATCTCTCTTATTCTCATATAAAAATGTATTCTTCAAACAGTTTTGTTTGATTTTTGAAAAACATGAAAGCTAGTGCAGCAGTGTAACCTACAAATTGAAAGTTCTCAAATCGGTTAGGCCATCTTTCTCAGTGAAGTGAGTTCCACTATTTCAGGCACTTATGAAACTGGAATCGCCCCGAATATTGGCTTTGCAGCAGCCTTTGCGATTAGCACCAACCAACCAATCTATTTGCAGCTTACAGTTGTCTTCGTCTCGAAAAACAACCTCTTCGTTTGAATGCTTTTTACTTTAAAATTGCACCTATGTTATCAGAACTAATTGGCCCAAGTGGCATGTTCCCCTACACACTTGGAAAATGTTACATCTGTATAGATGCACATGAAAGGAGCATCGCGATTCACTTACATTCATAATACAAAGCATGTAAAGATAAGTCATATCATTGACTTCACAGTCAATTTAACTGAAGCTTACATCGATACAGACGCAAATTTTATATTTACATGTTGGTAGATGTAATATTGTGTCATCACCGAAGAAATTACGGCACATTTGAATTTACGTCAAGCGTAAATTTCGTTTTTTCTAAGAGTGTAGTTATATGGAGATTCGTGCCTTGCGTAGTTTCTCATAAACTTCCTGATGGGAAGGGAAGGATAAAAGGAACATGGAAGGGAATTGAGAATTGGGTGAGGTGGGAAAACAGCACAAAACATAAAGAAATAAGTCGTCCTGCATCCCCGAAAGGATGCTGAACGATCTGCAGGTGCCAAAATGCACGGTTGATAAAACCTCCAACCACCGAGAGATTTAACAAAAGCGACACCATTCTGCATTCCCCGAAGAATGCAGAACGATTTCTTCCCGAATATGCACTTGAATTAATTTGACACTTTAGAAGACAAAAATACCTTATATAGCTAATAAATGACTGATACGAATATTTTTCAATGAAAAAACCCAATGTATGAACATAATTTTAAAAAAATTTAAAAAATATCTCCTCCGCCTTTTTTTATAAACATGCTCGGAAATATTTTCTGTCAAATACAAGAAACGGATTTTTTTTCGTTTGCCTCAATGTTAGATATAGCAGTTTAAAAATAACCTGTTTTTGAATTAGTTTTGCTCATAACTTAGGTTCAGGAAACGCTACTTGAATACGTCAGTCATTAAAAATTGATTTTAACAAACTCTAAAAGATGTTCAAAGATACGAAAAGAGAAAAATATGAATGCTTAAGCAAAAAATCTGATTTTCTGAGGAACACCCTAAGTTGCTCTTTAAAAATAGCTGTAACACTAAAACCGTTGCAAATACTACTATGGTGTCCTCAGCAAAGCAGCTCGAAATAAGTTTATCTACAATTTTGCCGAAAAATGCAGTCCTCTATCTCAACACATCCGCAAAATAATTTTTGGATCACCTTCATAATAAGAGCCACCCTAATATCATGTACATCGACATCTTCACTGATCATTTGTTTTGAAGACATCATAGCTCTAAAGTATAAGGTTAAGCAACAAATGTTTTTGTTCCCCTAAATTTTGAATCCGGACCACAGTACAATGCAATTTAACTCGGAAATTTTAAAATTTCCGATCTCTTACCTATTTTTTGAGATTCTACGGCAAACCTACAACAAAATCAGAATTTTAGTAGTTATCAAATGCGTTTGGGTTGTGCATAAAAATTGTTTAGATCGTTTGTCCAATACAAAAATATAACTATTTTTAGAGTTTTAGGTTATTTACTACAATTTTTTAAATTTTCAGTGAAATCCAAGTTTCAGTTTTTTTTGTAAATTTTGTTTATAATAAATTTCCAACTAAAATAATAAAAAAAAATATATGTCGGATACATACGGATATATAATTTTGATCATCAATACAATGTTTCTGGTAATGATTTCAATATTTTGAATCAAAAAAATGTACAAGTCATCGCTTTAATTTTTGAGTTATATACAAACATGTGAAAAAAATGAAAAATTCATATTTATTCATAAATTCATCGAATTCTCAATGTTTTCTTTTGATTGTGCAGGAATGGTAGTTGAGCGAAAATTTTAGCTGGTATCATTAGCAATCGAATGATGTGTAAAAATATATAGGGCATCGCTTTGAATTTCGAGATATTTACGATCATTGTAAAATGTCTCATCTTTTCTTAGGTCATCTATCTACAGTTTTCATTATAACTTTGGGTAGACAACCCTATTTTTCGTTTTTTTCAGTGCATTGTATTTCTGGAAGTATTACCTTTCCAATGGTGAACAAATTTTGAAGATCGATTGACTAACAACATAGTTATGACTCGGTAAAGTTGAAGTTCTCAATATCAGATTCGCGATGCAGGTGCCGCATGAATGCAGATAGGGCACGTTTTGAGCTTGAAAAAAAACTTGGAACGGGAAAAATCTGATTTTCACTAGTTTTTCCTAAAAGCTCGTCAATAATGGTATACTTAAAACAATCTACAAACTTCACAAAATTCGGAGGTGAAAAATTTATCGAAATTGGTCAAGTAACAACTGAGCTATGATAGCTCAAAGTTACCGTTCCAACTTTTTTGAGGCTTGGTGCTCCGCGTAACTCTTTTAGGCTTTGTATTAGGAGTGTTAACATCGAAGTCCCCTATTACGAAAAATTTCGGTCGATATCTTGTGAGTTTTTGCAAATCGCCTTTAAAGAAATTTAATTGTTCGCCGAGCATTGGAATGGCAAATATGCTCCAGCGATGAAATAAATTCCCTGAATGGTTTCAACTTCGATTCGAATGGTTTTCGTTAGAAGATGGGCTGAAAGGCGTTTCTGTATTTTGATTATTTACATTAGAAGAATTAAGAGGTATTTGTTTACCTGTTACCAAAGCGTAACTGTCATTAGAAGAAGATGATGACGAGGTCGATCTACCTGTCAATAAATTGTTTTCATTAGAAGACGAATTGAAAGGCGTACCTGATTTTTGTTTTAAATTCGAAGGAATGAGTACCTAATTGGGCGTGGCATTTGTAACGGTTTTTTGATTTTCAGGTATGTTCTGTAAATTTAAGGTCGTTGATTTCACTTGTTGTCTAAGCGAACGAGCGTTAAACATTTTTTCCCTGGCAGGACATTTCAAATAATTGGATTTAGGTTTCATTCATTGGACAAACGTCTTTCGAATGCGATTTACCACAATTCAAACACCGTATATCCATATGATAATTTCTGGTTGCATGGCCGAAGCCTTGGCGACGACGCCATTGCGTTAAGTTTGCAATACTATTATGATGTGTTTGGATGGTGTACGATTTGTTCAAGTTTTGTGAGATATAATTCAAGCCAATCCAAATCTTTTTGTTCAATTTACTTTTTAATAGTAATAATGGTATGATAATTCTGTCGAAACTTTGCTGAAGTCAGTATAGAGAGTTTCTACATAGTTTCCATTGTCCATAGATTCAAATGTAATGAATTCCAAGAGATCTGTTGAAGTAGAACGACCTTTTAAAAAGCCATGTTGTTTTTGGGTTATGTATTTTTTCACTTGTTGAAATATTTTTCCATTGATCAGTTTTTCAAACAATTTTGAAATGCACGAAATAATGACAATCCCTCGATAATTACGTATGTCTGATTTTGAGCCTGATTTAAAGACCTGTGCTAAGGAGAGTTTCCATGTTCCTGGAAATATTCCTGTTCATTAAGTTAAGTTGAAGAGATGGTGTAATGGTGTTTTGAGTTTAATTGCTAATTGTTTCGAAAATATTAATGCTATTCCGTCAGGTCCAGGTCCCTTTGCTGCGTTGAGGTTCCCAAGTACAGTGATTTTTTTTGCTCAGATAATTGATTGACACTGATGTCATTAGAGAACTTCGGTACGAAGGAAAAGTAGTCACGTTCACGGTCTGTCTCTGCATGTGATGTATATAATTATTGGACAAAAATAGTGAATAAATGGCAAATTTCAGAGCTATTATTTCCAGTTGTCCGGCTAGGTTTATTTGGGAAGGGAGGTTGTTATTCTTCGGTTTTGTTTTAACATAGCTAAAGAACTTTTTTTGGCGAGATAACAAAGTCCTCACAAGTTCCTATCTCATGCCTCCCCGAGCGTCTATGATGAAATTTGGTCAATAGAATGGCGTAGACTGGGTGCCATCGTCTTCTGCGTTAGTAGCAGAATGATATGGTGAGAAATGGGTTGTAGGTTGAAGCTCATCCTAAAGTGCAAAATTTATCATAGTATATTGCAACATGTGGTTCTGTTGTTTGTTGCATTATTTGTAATATATTGAATTCGAATTGTCGAGATATGGTAATCTGTTGTTTTGTTTTATTTCTATTGTGAATTGTAGATGTGCTTCTTGTCCATTGAACTGTTTCCTCATAGAATCCAGTTATTTTTGCTATAACTAAAACTTAACGCACTGTCGTCGTTGCCAAGGCTTCGGTCATGGAACCAAAAATTGTCATATGGATATACGGTGTTTGAATTGTGGTAAATCACATTCGAAAGACGTTTGTCAAATGAATGAAACCACTGATAAATTTTCATGTTCAAATTGCAATGGAAATCATAAATCCAATTATTAAAAATGTCCTGTCAGGGAAAAAATTTTAAACGCTCGTTCGCTTCGACAACAAGTCAAATCAACGACCTTAAATTTACAGAACATACCTGAAAATCAAAAAACCGTTACAAATGCCACGCCTAATTCTTTTAAGGCACTGATTTCTTCGAAACAAAAAACAGGTACGCCTGCCAATTCGTCTTCTAACGAAAACAATTTATTGACAGGTAGTTCGACCTCGTCATCATCTTCTTCTAATGTCAGTTATGCTGGTTTATAAGGTAGAAATCTATCACCTATTTCTTCCAATGTAAATAATCAAAACACAGGACCGCCTTGCAGTTCTTCTTCTAACGAAAACAATTTATTAATAGGTAGACCGG
Source organism: Malaya genurostris (assembly GCF_030247185.1). Classification (NCBI taxonomy): domain Eukaryota; kingdom Metazoa; phylum Arthropoda; class Insecta; order Diptera; family Culicidae; genus Malaya; species Malaya genurostris. The sequence goes on along the minus strand of NC_080571.1, from coordinate 167,408,295 downwards.
CCAAATCATCTTCTTCTAATGGCAGTCTACCTACAAATATTCCTTCAATGCCATTCGCTTCTTTGAATGAAGTCGATTTAGGCGATATAACTGAAAATAAAATGATCTACCTACAAGATCAACTTTTTCAAATGATCATCCAAATGAATTCGACTTCATCACTTTTTGAAGCATTTCAAATCGGATGGAAATTTGCAAATAATATTATAATGAATTTAAAATGATGTGATGTTAAATAATTATTTGAATATTTTAAATTGGAATGCTCGATCTTTGAAATCAAGTGAAGATGAATTTTATAATTTTCTCGAAGTTCACAAAATTCATATTGCCATTGTGACAGAAACTTTTCTTAAACCAAATGTCAAATTGAAAAGTAATCCACATTATGTGGTTCACCGATTTGACAGGTTTACTGGAATGGGTGGTGGAGTTGCCATTTTTGTCCAACGGCAAATTAAACATCGAATTTTGCCTTCTTTCAATACTAAAGTTATTGAAAGCTTGGGAATCGAAGTTGAAACCATTCATGGAATTTATTTCATCGCTGGAGCATATTTGCCATTCCAATGCACCGGCGAACAATTAAATTTCTTTAAAGGCGATTTGCAAAAACTTACAAGATATCGATCGAAATTTTTCGTAATAGGGGACTTAAATGCTAAACATGTCCAGTGGAATTGTAGGCAAAATAACAGTAATGGTAAAATACTTTATAATCAACTCTCAGCTGGTTACTTCACAGTTCTTCATCCCAGTAATCCGACTTGTTTCTCTTCCGTGAAAAACCCGTCTACAATTGATCTGGTTCTAACAGATCAAAGTCACATTTGTAGTGAACCGATTACTCATGCTGACTTTGACTCAGATCATCTTCCTGTAACATTCAGACTTTCCAACGAAGCTATTATTAATCCAATTAGTTCTATTTTCAACTATCATAGAGCTAATTGGTTGGATTACAGATCTCACATTGATAATCATGTGGATCATGAAACTATTTTAGAAAATTCTGCGGACATCGACACAGCAATTGATAATTTGAATCATTATATTATCGAAGCTAGAAATCTTTCAGTTCCCAAAGCTCAAACTAAATTAAATTCTCCTATCATCGATGACAATCTTCAACTGCTCATTCGGTTGAAGAATGTTCGCCGACGACAATATCAACGTTCTCGTGATCCTGCTATGAAAAACATAGTTAAGGATTTACAAAAAGAAATTAAACATAGATTTACTCTTTTGCGAAATGAAAATTTCGCTAAAGAAGTTGAACAAATTAAACCATATTCTAAACCTTTCTGGAAACTTTCTAAGATTCTAAGAAACCTCAGAAACAAATTCCTGCTCTCAAGGAAGGAAATCAAATACTTCTTACAAATGGTGAAAAAGCTCAAAAACTTGCTCAGCAGTTCGAGAGTGTCCACAATTTTAATTTAAACGTTGTGAGTCCTATTGAAAATGAAGTCTCGAATTTTGATGAAATTAAATCAATTATTAGGAAACTCAAAAACATGAAGGCTCCTGGTAATGATGGAATTTTCAATATTCTTATTAAAAATCTTCCCGATGTTGCCTTGAGACTCCTGGTTAAAAATTTCAACAAGTGTTTTTCATTAGCTTACTTCCCAAAAAGATGGAAAAACGCTAAAGTAATTCCTATCCTAAAACCTGATAAAAACCCAGCAGAAACATCAAGTTATCGCCCAATTAGCTTACTTTCTTCTATCAGTAAACTTTTTGAAAAAATTATCTTGTTGAGAATGATGACTCATATAAATGAGAATTCAATTTTTTTACCAGAGCAGTTTGGATTTCGTCATGAACATTCAACTACTCATCAACTTGTCAGAGTAACGAACATGATAAAATCAAATAAATCTTCTGGGTTATCCACTGGAGTTGCTCTTCTAGACATAGAAAAAGCATTCGACAGTGTTTGGCACAAAGGTTTAATAGCAAAAATGTCTGATTTCCAGTTTCCTATTTATTTGATCAAAATGATTCAAAATTATTTAACTGATCGTACTCTTCAGGTTAGCTATCAGAATTGTAAATCTGAATTGCTACCCGTACGAGCCGGTGTTCCGCAGGGTTCGAGTGTAGCTCCAATCTTGTATAATATTTTCACTTCTGATCTTCCAAATCTACCCGTTGGTTGTCAGAAATCGCTATTCTGTGACGACACAAGTCTGTTAGCCACAGGTAGAAATCAAAGAGTGATCTGCAGTCGCCTACAAAGAAGTTTAAATATTTTCAGTGATTATCTGTCAAAATGGAAAATTAACCCAAATGCAGCAAAAACGCAATTAATTATCTTTCCTCACAAGCCAAGAGCTTCTTTTCTTAAACCAAACAATAATCACATTCTCAAATTGAATGGCTTGGAATTGACATGGTCTGATCAAGCTAAATACTTAGGTTTAACGTATGACAAAAAACTCACTTTCAAGGATCACATTGAAGGAATCCAGGCAAAGTGTAATAAATATATTAAATGTTTATATCCTCTTATAAACAGAAATTCTAAGCTCTGTCTAAAAAACAAATTGTTAATTTATAAACAAATTTTCAGACCAGCCATGCTTTATGCGGTACCAATTTGGTCAAGCTGTTGTTCCACCAGGAAGAAAACGCTTCAAAGGATTCAGAATAAAATTCTGAAAATGATTCTGAAGCGTCCTCCCTGGTTTAGTACAAATGAGTTACACAGACTCACAAATATAGAACCATTAGATGTAATGTCACATAATATTATAAGCAAATTCCGACAAAAATCGATGCAATCTTCAATTGAATCGATTCGCTCTCTGTATTAGTTAATAAGTTAGTATATAAGTTCCTTTTCCCCATTACACAATACAAGTAGGTTTAATCTCAGAATTGCTATATATATATATATATATATATATATATATATATATATATATATATATATATATATATATATATATATATATATATATATATATATATATATATATATATATATATATATATATATATATATATATATATATATATATATATATATATATATATATATATATATATATATATATATATATATATATATATATATATATATATATATATATATATATATATATATATATATATATATATATATATATATATATATATATATATATATATATATATATATATATATATATATATATATATATATATATATATATATATATATATATATATATATATATATATATATATATATATATATATATATATATATATATATATATATATATATATATATATATATATATATATATATATATATATATATATATATATATATATATATATATATATATATATATATATATATATATATATATATATATATATATATATATATATATATATATTAAAAAGGATAATTTTCAATTACTTGCAAGAAAACAACTACCCCCGAACTTTCATCAACAGTCTACTGCAACACCACTACGCTAAACATAAAAATAGCTCACACACAGCATACAACGGTTCACTTCATACATCACCAGCATCATCGTCGTCAACAGCCTCATCATCAATAGCATCGTCATCAGCAGCACCATCGTTATCTGAAACTACCTACCGATCCATAGCAAACATCAATGGACTAACATCACGAATCATCCGTGTTTTGAAGAAAAACTACAGTTCCGTAAGATGCGCCTACAGGCAGATACATACCGTAGGTTCACTCCATAGTAAAGTTAAAGATCCCGTACCTATAATGCAACAACATAATGTTATATACAAAATACCATGTAACAACTGCGAAAGTTGCTATATCGGCATGACCAAAAATTCTCTAAAAGTCAGGCTAGCAGGGCATAAATCAAATGTAAACAAATTAGAACATATCATACAAAATCATACTCACACAGATATTCAGATCACATCTCTTAGAGCACAAACTGCGCTAATAGAACATTGCATTGATCACGAACACAGATTCGCAATAGATAAGACCACAGTAGTAGATCGCACTTTCCGTTCTTTAGCTCTCCCATATCTAGAAATGTGTCATATAACCAATACATCACATACTGTTAACAATCGTACAGACACAGATGGTCTTAGTGTGGTATACGCAGCAATATTGCATACAATTAGGAATTGTTTCACAAGAAATATTTCTAAGATATCATAACCCTTTTTTACCGCCAAGCAACGAAATATTTCATTATGTACCATAGATAGAAATCAGAGAGAAGAAAAAAAATCCGCCAAAACAAAAGATAGTGACCATAGACAAAGTTTTCTAATTTGTGTTTCTAGACAAATTTTAATGAGTAATTTTATTGTAATTTTTGTAAGCAGCCCTGTTTGTACATTTCTTGTGAATATTTGTTATATGTGTTTTTGTAGTTATACCAGAAGCTGAATCTCCACCTTATGACTATTGACACCTACAAGAGTGTTTTTGACGAGGAACGATAACCTGTTTTTGTAAGTCATTTCATAATTGTGATTAGTTGAACATAGTTTGTAACGTCTATTTCTAAATACAGTTCCCCTGAAGAAGACGCCAAACCAGTAGCGTCGAAACGTTGGGTGTTAAAACAAAAATAATCGTTTTAATCCATTATTGACTGCATAGCCGATAAACAAATCTACATTCAAATAGAATCCAGTCGAAAGTCTCCCAAATTAATAATAATAATACTAAAAATAATAATAATAATAATAATAATAATAATAATAATAACAATAATAATAATACTATTATTAATACTAATAATACTAATACTAATAATAATAATAATAATAATAATAATAATAATAATAATAATAATATTATTAATAATAATAATAATAATAATAATATTAATAATAATAATAATACAAATAATAATTATAATAATAATTATAATAATAATTATAATAATAATACTAATAATAATACTAATAATAATAATAATAATAATAATAATAATAATAATAATGAGCCGAATATAGGTTAAAAATATCTATCAAAATAATGAATGACAGACAGTTTGGTTTGCGCACTCAGCGGACATGACAAATTTGAGAACACCGAGTTGGACTGGCTCAAAATAAACAAAAATGCCAATGCGAACGAAATTCGCTCGCGCAGGGCTCGTTGCAGTTAAAACATTGTGCTATTCGATGACCAGTAATATGAGACTAGGTCAATTTTATATACGTTAATGAATGTCCACCATAACCACAGTCAAGATCGTATTTATTTACAGCTAAAAATGAGTATCATCCAGGGGGATTCATTTCAGAATTTTGTAAACATACGGCAAGCAAAACAAAATTGGAGGCACAGAGATGTTATAGTACAAGAATCAAACTCAAACAAGTATCGACTTTCAATTCCCTAAAGCGAAAGTACTGCAGTGCATTCCAGAGTTCGATGAAACTACCGAACAATTAGATGCGTTCATCTATCATATTGAACATTTCGAAGAACAATTCCCAGAAGAGACATCTAGAGACAATCTGATCTACGTAATATTATTGGAGTTGAAAAAAGAAGCGGCAGCTAGATTGCTGCACATGAAACATGATTACTGCACATGAAAGCATGATTACTGCACATGAAAGCCGAAAATTGACATAAATTCAAAGAAAATCTTATACGCGAATTTGGAGAAATCAAAAGAATCGAAGACGTTGTTTTAAAAACAGAAACTTTGCGACAAGAACAAAATGAATCATTCAAAAATTACACAAAGCGTATAATGAGAATTAAAGTGTAGTTGGAAAATTACAATGAAAGGTGCTTTGCTTGGAAATCGCCAATGGAAGTCAGTCTTAGACTACATTGCTTAGCAGGCTTATACAACGACGAACTGGAACGAATGGCACAAGGCCACAAAAAAAGACATTATATGAGTTACTGGAGTATTTAGAAGAAATTGATATAGAACGAAAACTCGGCTGCTCGGCCATCCGTAAAAGTTGTCCATAAGTGTCAACTTCTCTTTCTGAGCAGCCTAGATAGCCATGTAGTGTCGGTAGCGGTTTCCCAACTGGTTAAGAATAATGCTACGGTCCACCTGTACCGGTGGTATGAGTCCACCAAACAGGTAAGCCGTGTGACATCCGGCGGAATTATTTTCTACCAAGAATTGATCCACTGGTTTCTTGTTCCATATCGTAAAAGGTCACAAAAATAGGAACTCCTAAGTTAAGGTGTATTTCCGTGCCGAGGACTGAGTGGCTGCAGGAGGTTAATCAATGCAGTCGTGAACGGAATATCTTGGGTGTTTCCATTACTGAATACACGCAATGTTTAGCAATCGACTTCTTTGTTCTTCGCTTCGGCAAGCAGATATTACAAACCTAAGTGTCTGTGTGTGTCCTCAAGGTGGTGTACTATCCCCATTTTTATGGAACCTAGTCGCTGATGGTTTGCTAAGGAAACTTAATAACCTTGGATTTCCGACTTATGGTTTTACCGACGATTATCATATATTAATGACCGGTAAAAACATTACCACTCTCTTTGATTTAATGAAGCAAGCCCTGCGATCTGTTCAACTATGGTGTTGTCAGGTTGGATTATCTGTAAATCCCGGCAAAACATCAATGGTGCTTTTCACTCATCGTGGGATAATCACAGGATCTCGTCCGTTACAGTTATTCGGTTCGGAGGTCGCTGTGGTTGATCAAGTGAAATACGCCGGGGTTTTTCTTGATTCAAAACTGAATTGGTCTGCTCACATTGACTTCAGGATTAAAAGAGCTTGCATGGTTTTCGGCCAAGGTAGACGAGCTTTTGGAAGGTCATGGGGACTCAAACCAGGCATGGCAAAAACACGGATCCGTTCTGCACGGTACTCGCCTTCGCTCGTGAGCACACCACCAGGAGTATTGAATCCTACGCTTCGTGCCCGTGTTGAAAAACACACACCGAACGCAATAGAAAAAGCACCCGTACCGGTGGTCGTGTAATTGTCAACCACCGGTGCTTGGATTTTCGGGCAGCACTGAAGTCGAGAGTTCCTGACTTCGGCAAACACCGAAGCCAAGTGTTTCCGATTTTGCCATATACGTGGCTTGTACTATAAGCACCTATAGAGCTATAACGAAAAATGCGTTTGAATGATTAATTCTTTTTTCATCAATACGCGTCTGATTGAATTCAATTGATTGACAATATAAGCAACGCATGGGTGCTCTTCGGTGCCTTCGCGAAATTGAAAACACTCGGCTCCGGTGTTTAACGAAACTGAAAACACGCGGTTTTGGTGTATGCCAAAGCTTGAAACACCAGTGTAAACACCAACACCGAAAATAAAACAGCGCCACGAGCACCGTGGCTTCGGATATTGCGTTTCGTGTTTCTCTTTGTGCACTGGCACGAAATGGCATTCTCAATACACGCGGTGGCGGTGGTTATATGAAGCACGCAGTGCAGTGCAGTGTTTGGACATGCCTGACTCAAACCCAGATACTTGGATCTACACAACTATCGTTAGACAAATTTTAGCATACAGATGTCTTGTATGGTGGCAGAAAGGAGAAGTTGCGGCAGTTCAGTCAAAGCTGAGTCATCTTGAAAGGATGGTCCTAATAACGATGACGGGAGCATTCCCGACAACTCCTACTGCTGCTCTAGAGGCGCACAGTGATGTGGTCGTTCTGAAAAGGACAGGGTTTTCAACTCCTCGTCGTTACGGATGGCCAGCTGCAGATGGCGAGGGATGATTTTCGTTTTCTTGTTGTCACGGGTTTAATGTAACTAATCTGTACTTTAATGTAGGTGTATCGCTTCAAACTCTATTAGTGAAAAAGAGGAAAGTTTGCACAATTCATACAATCAATCAACTAACTCATATTCGGAAAAGTGATGGGAGCGTGTCACGTTTCGTATTCACGACATCCAGTTATGTCTCTGACATTACCCACCCGCCTTTTTTTGTCGTCAATTTTTCCCATCCTCCTAGTCCAAACCATAAAATTTTTCTTCAATTCTCCCCTCTTATATATCGGGAGAATGACGCTAAAAACAAATTGATGGCAAAGCACAAATCTCCAAATATCAAGGGGAACGTGCCATTTGAGCAAATTTGTTCTGATTCCCAGTCTTAGACTACATTCCTTAGCAGGCTTATACAACGACGAACTGAAACGAATGGCACAAGGCCACAAAAAGAAGACATTGTATGAGTTACTGGAGTATTTAGAAGAAATTGATATAGAACGAAAACACATCGAAGTACTGAACACAGATTCAAGCAACAGAGCTGGGCTATAGAGTTCTTATGAGGAATCAAAAGTTTAGAACTAACGAAGGGTACCAATATGAAAATAATGAGTATCAGCAAAAATACGATTTAAAAAATCGGTATGATAATAGAAAACTACCTAATAGATACAATGGTAATATTCGAGAGGAAAATAATGCGCTTGATAGAAAACACTACGAAAATAATGAAGTAAAGTTATGTGTAAATGGTATGATTTACGATAATAGAAAAATATTTCGAAGATGTGATAGAGAAATCAGAACCAGAAATATGCCTGATCAAATGAGACATGCAGCATCTAGAAACCCGAATACAAAGTTAGTTAAGCAAACATGTCAAAAGCAAAATTGGGATCGATACGGGGAGAATAAAAATATAATGAAGAGTGATGTGAACAATCACATCGAAGAAAAAGATAGCAAAAAACGCAAAGAAGGGATATGAGTCAAATTACATACGATAACAGACAACGAATTTATTATGTTATTGAGATCGGCAAAAGAACCAAATAACGAGATGCAGTTGCTGGTGGACATTGGAGCATCTGGCAACTTGATAAGTAGACGAAATGCAGAGTACATGGGAGCATATACAATTAACGAAAACGAATTCATAGAATATTCCGGGGTAACATGTACTGTTAGAAAAACATTAGGTACCGTAAAACTACTTCATCATCGCAGGAAGAATTTTCCAAACGAAGTTTGACGTAGTGGAGAATTTGACTCCATGGGGTATTTTGAGAATGAGATTTATGAATAAGTATGTGACTAGCATACACAATGACCAAGGTTGGATATGCTTACGGAAAATACCTCTTACTTTTAAACCAAAAACAGAATCATATGAAGCTTATCAGAAACAGGAGAACAGAGTCTCAAAATACGAGGCAGATAACAATGTCAAAATAAAGGAAAAATACCAAGCGGATGATCAAACCAAGCATAGTCCACAGGGTAGGCAGTGTACAGAAACGACAAAAAATTACACGGGCCAATGGCAAGAAGATATGCCGTCACACGAAATGTTAAAAATAGAGTGTGCTAAAATAATCAGTTATTTGTAAAAATTGCTGCAGCAAAAAGATCTAACAAAAAAATTCAATATTTGCTCCATACTGGAGCATTTTATAACGTAATGAGATGAGATACTGTCGCGAAAATAGGATCAGAGAAAATAAACTAAAAAGATAATTTATACATGGCAGGCTTTGATGGAACTCAATCACATACTATTGGGTCAGTAAAAGTCACATTGGTGATTGGAAAAACTCATTACAGAGTTAGATTTATTATAGCAAAAGATTTGCGTCTTCCAGGAATCATTGAAGCAGAGTTTTTAAAGATATACACAATATATATGTCACTCAGAATTTCGAGTACATATGCCTAGGTGTACCAAACGAGCACAATAATGTAGCAAATATATTAGTATCAGGAAAAGAAAAGGTACACGCAACTGAGCATTATGGGATGCGTGCTGCAGATAAGGATGGGTACAACATTGAAATATCAACCCGCATAAATAATGAAAGAAATAATTAAGTAAATGATAATAATGAGAAGCCAAAGATGTTTTCAAACAGCAACTAAAGCAAACAATAATTGTGAAATAGAGAAATCCACAAGTAGAGACAGGATAATCAAGAAACATTTAAAAACTGATGAAGTAATTATCGTAAATGCGGAAGTCTTAGAGGGAAGTTTATCAAAGCATACTAGGTATCAAACGAACAAAAAAGTAAATAAAAATAATAACATTAATGCGCCGTATCAGAACAACTATGATATAAACAATAACGACGATCGATCAGATAGTATGCTTCCCTGTTGTAGGACTAATATTACTAATGAAGAAGGAAAAGGTTTTATAGCTAGAGAGTGTGACGAAGAAGACAAATGTTTCCTTAATTTAGACACAAATCAAGGTGTAATTCTTACGGAAAATAAAAGATACGGTCGAATAACTGGTCAGGACCGAACGGATAAATCTCTGTCACTAACAAATCAATAATATTGGAGTCATCAAGAAACAGAGAGATAGGAATTAGCAGCATAAAGGGGAACCGTTCGGAAACAAAACGAGCACCAAAAAGCAGGACGTGGGTGATCTAAATATAAAAAAATAAGTCTAAAAAAAAATATTTATGATTGAAGACAACACATTCAGCACGGAATTAGAATCTAAGTTACTTTATGGGTTACTGTTATTATTGGGAAAATATTAAAATCCACATTTAAGGTAGCGCTTCGCCGTGGTCAAGTCGAAACGAGACAACTCACGGCTTCCTCTTGCTTTGTCGCCGAAATTTCACTCTAAATTGCAAATATCTCCAATACTAACCCGATTCACGAAAAATCAAAAACATACGATTGTAGGTAAATGATTTTGCTATGCATTTGGCGAAAAATATTAGTTAGAAAGCTTTTCTTTCGCGAGATTTCGTGCGATTTTGCATGCGTTGACATTGTGTGCGTGCGAAAGAATAAGGAAAAACTCATTTATTTTTATAACTCGCACGAAATCTTTCGATAAAAATGTTTATCAGGCACAGTTTATATACGAATCGATAGAAAAATTAATTATCTAGAATCGTATGTTCTTGGAATTTCCGTTTTCTTTACCGTTTTCAAACAATTTTGGGTAAAGTGCGTGAAACCCCGGGATAGACAGCGAACTCCCGTGACCACGGCGAAGCGCTACCTTAAGTCTATTTTATAAAGGAGAACAGGAATACACGCCGGAAGAACTAGCACGGGTAGCCGGGAAGAGAAGCTGCGGTATGGATACTAGACAACCGACCGGTAACTACTCGGAAGCGATTCCAGTAATAGAACGGAAGGACGACTTCTGAAGCTATGAAGGCGGGGATGGTAAGGCACCATCAAAATGAATACGGCATAGAAGCTAGTTGTGGGAGAGTTTCAAAACGATGGCATATCAACTATTGAAATTAATAACCTGCAACAAACATTCGCATGCCGCAACTCCAATAACAATTTTCTTTCCACAGGCAAAGACGGGTAGTCGGTCTGCATCTACGGGTTAAAAAGGCGCGGGGTACCTCAACGAAAAAAATATACATAAACATGAAAACTTCTCTGTTGAAGGAAATCCAGTCGAGATAACATATAGATTCAACTAATAGAAAGAACAAATATGACAATGAAAACAAAAAATACGATGAACAAAAATATGACAATGAAAAAAGAATATGATGCACAATTATACAAAATAATAATAACAACAATCATAGAATAAAAAATAGATTAAATTCGAGGCACAGAATCATACAAAATGACTAGGAGTTTTTTTTTACAATTTGGAGTCCTAAGAGCAAATTCAGCAGCTGCAAGATTCATATGGGTGGTCTATAATGTAAATGAAACTGAAACAAACGTATCCCCAGCAATCCGTTTTAGTTATATTTATTCGACCAGTTCTACTGTCAAATTTAAAACTGGTATACACTGCCGTTCTATTTTTTCTATATTTGAAACACAGATAAAACGCTGCTGGGGCTGCCAGTTTATTTTGTTATAATTTCCAGATTTAAATTTTAAAACTGACATAAATTATGCATCTAGAACTAGAACACTCCTGATTATGCCCTAAACTGTGTGTGTGCCCGAAAATAGTCGTCACAGAAGGAAGGATGTCGGTAGCTTAGCCAAGCTACCTAAGAGAACGAGATGGTGTGCTTGGATGCGGTGGCAGGTTGAAGATAAAGGGAACCGTGGAACCACCAAGATGTCAGAAGGAAGAACAGCAGAGTTGAAAAATCGGGGCAGAAAAAAATTTACGAAGACTTAGTATGGAAGTCCGTGATAACAAATTTAAGTAATGGCAACGCCACTAATTGCTGCATCGACAAGTACAACTGAAAATGAAACAAGAAGGAAGTAAACGCAGTCAACGAAGTGAAACATGACTTGCGTGGGTATTCCACAACGTTACAACTTGCTACCCCATATTTTACTCAGTGAGCATCGCCAAGCTCAACTGAATACCATAAACAAATATATGAAAATCAAAGTTATTAATACGTGGAAAACTAAAACAATACGAAGAAAACAATCACGAAATCAAAAGAAATAAAAGAAAAAACCGCTAGGAGCCTCAACACATTTAACCCTCACATTTTTTTGCAAAACGATTATTACTACTGGCAGTAATTCAAATGATGCCCAAAACTCAAATGAGATAACGACCAATTCTTAACTATACCCAATGAAGCGAATGACTAATCAACGAGAAGCTCTAATAAGAATCACCAACACATCAGAACGAATCGTTAGGAATGAAAACGATACGGTACCCAGAGTCCGAAACTAGCAACCATTCGATCAACCCACAGATAAAGCAACAATAGAAGCATACCACGGAACAGGATGGCATAGTTCACATATAGCAAAAACGAAATCAAAACAAAAATCCCATGTGTAAATAAGTTGGGCAACAGTAATTAGAAACATAGAAATTTGAAATCCAGCTACAAACCTCACAACCTCAAACCTACAAACCGTCGGCTTATAGCAGACGCATTCGACTTGATGTTCACCCTTCAGGTAACATCAAGCTCAGTAAGCAAGGGGGATTACCGGCCGCCTTGAAATGCCAGCAGTTTCAACCTAATAACTAATGACTAGCTAATACAATAATTATTTTGTACACCCAAACAACTACCTTCAAACAGTACATACTTTAACAACATGAATCTGAGGGTGGTTTGTGGTATAGATTTGAAGACGTTGCACGTTGATTCTGATGACGATGACGTCAACTCACGAATTCACTAGAATTCCTTCTTCGACGATCGATTTATTGGATATTCTTGGTGGACTGTATGAATGATTCGATCCAGGTTCAATCTCAGGTCTACGTCGGATGAGATGGATTGTTTCTGAAATCAGATGAGAGGCAATTTTTTAAACAATAATGATGAAAAACAAACGACTTCCGCAAGCGCAAAATGCGCCGATGATGTAACGTTCTCACATTGCTTGGAAACGTTCCAGTGCGACCAATGTACATGCAAGGATGATGTTGCGATGGTGCCTCTCTTGTTGGATGGTTAGTTTGATCCCGGAATGATACCCTCTATAATGGATGCTCGTATGGAATTCCTGCTGAGTAACGAGAATGTTGGTTTCTAGAACTATTACGAATAATAACATAACTGCGCGTGGAGGTCTCTCAACCTCCACTGGAAACAAGTCGCCTTGATTTCGATTTTACTGCAACTGTAAAAGTACTAGGAGCAGGACGCAGGATAGACGAACAGACAAGATGACTTCTAGGATGTAATGAATTTTTGGTATTTCGGTGACGCGATCAAAACCGTGTTGTTCAACTGGTTTGTATGTCCTGTTGCTGTCTTTCTATATGTTCATCCTTGACTGGCGTCTCGTTGTCCTCAATTGGCAGGACACAAATTTTCGAAATAGCTCTAGTGTACAGGCCGTGCTTGGTTTTGACCTTAACCACTCGAACATTTCGATCACCTCCGATGTGAACCTCAATAATGCGTCCCATAACCCATCGTAGTGGTGGCTGATTATCGTTGTTGACGAGCACCATTCCTTCAGTAAGATTTTGTTGTTGTAGACCACTTTTTCCAAATGGTTTGTATATATCTCTGGACTCGATGACATCTCGAAAGAGTGTTTTCTCGCAGCTCTTGTAAGGACGGTTCTAATATTGCTGACATTAGTCGGTGTATCAGAAAGTGAGCTGGTGTGAGGACGTCCAAATCAGATGGATCGTTACTGATCGGAACTAGAGGTCGACTGTTCAAGCATGCTTCAATCTGCGTTAATAAAGTGTTGAACTCGTCTGGCGTGGTGATATCTGTGCCAAGAGTTCGCTTGAGGTGATATTTCATAGACTTCACCGCTGCTTCCCACAGGCCGCCAAAGTTGGGAGCACGCGGCGGGATAAACTTAAAATTGATGCCTTCGTTTGCTGCTGCTTGTGGGATGGAGTTGGTGAATGTTTGTGAATTGAACAAGAGACGAAGTTGATCCAATTCCCTCTTTGCACCCACAAAATATTTGGCGTTATCGCACATGACAATTTCCGGTCGGCATCGTCGGGCAACTAAACGACGAAGTGAAGCGATAAACCCATCAGTAGTTTGATCCGACGCCATTTCCAAATGAACCGCCTTTGTAACAAGACAGATAAATATTACCAAATAGCAAATTTGAACATCAGTTTTGCGATGCGGGAAACGTATTCTGAAAGGACCACAATAGTCTACACCCACGCGTGTGAACGGTGGAGCTGGACAAACTCGCTCAGATGGTAAATTGCCCATGACTTGTTCTTGTGGTTTTGGATTTGCGCGAAAACAGCGCACGCAGGTCCGTATAACCTGTCTACTCAAATTCCTCAATCGGAGTGGCCAAAACCGTTCTCGAATACTGGCTATTAAGAGTTGTTGGCTCACGATAGTGAGTTATTATTAGAAGTGTAAGTGGGTGATGGTTATCTAAGATCATAGGGTGTTTCCTACTATAGGAAATGTGAGCATTTTCAAGCCGACCACCTACAACAATGAGTCCATCAGTGAGAGTAGGACGCAGCGAGATTAGACGGGATGACGGATTCACTTCGCCTTTGAGCGTCAACTGAGATATGTCTTCAGCAAAGCTTTCTTGTTGAGCGATTTTCACGAGTTCCAATGAAGCTTCTTCACGTTCAGGATATGAAATGTATCCTACTCTCTTATTGTTGCGATTTCTACAATTAGAGGCGAATCTGCGACACATCGCTGTAATGCGAACGAGAGCTGTCAATGTTGATCGCAGCATAAAAATTTCATTGGGTGGACGAGGTTGAGCTAGAGTAGCTACAACAGCTTTTTCTTCCAGCAACGATTTATCATACTCTGATGTGTCCAGTAACGCTGTTTTGGGCCACGCATTTCGTGGTTTGTGTAACCATGCTGGTCCGTACCACCACATTTGATGTTCTGCTAAATGTTCAGGGGTCATTCCGCGTGATATGACGTCGGCCGGGTTTTCCGAACCGGCGATGTGATTCCAAATACCTGCTTGGGTCAGATGTTGGATTTCTGACACCCTGTTCGCCACAAACAATTGCCAACGGGCTGGTGACGATGATAACCAACACTTGACAATTGTGGAGTCCGTCCAAAAATACGGTTGAGCTGATACTTGAAGACTGTCAACCACCTTCTCGTAGAGATGGCTTAGTACCAGTGCGGATGACAATTCCAATCGAGGAATGGTCATCTTCTTCCTCTTGCGTAGAACATCATCCAATGGAGCGACTCTGGATTTTGCTGTGATTAGCCTAACCGTTATTTGACCGTCAACCGTCGTACATCGAAGATAGACGCACGCCCCGTACGCTTTTTCTGAAGCGTCACAAAAACCGTGGATTTCGACTGAAACCGTATCGTTGTTAAAGGCCAGCCAGCGAGGAACATTGAGGGTAGACAATCCAGCTAAGCTGTGACGAAATTTCAGCCACCAATGCTGAAGCTCTTCGATAAGTGGTTCCATCCAAGAGCATTTCTGTTTCCAGAGATCTTGGAGAAAAATTTTAGCTTGGACAACTACTGGTCCTACCAATCCGAGAGGATCAAAAAGGCGAGCGAAATTGGACAAGATAATACGCTTGTTGATCTCAGTGGAATCATTCCACTGTGGCACAGAGAATCGAAAGTTGTCCGATCGAGGTTCCCACGAGAGACCTAATGTTTTGATGGTCGCCGTTGTCGAGTCTAGTTCCAATGATGTACGGTCGACCTTCAATGAGTCAGGAATGACTGCCAATATTTCCGAACTGTTGGAGCTCCATTTCCTGAGAGTAAAACCCGCAGACTCCAAGAGTTGATTTAACTCATCATATAACTTTATGCCGTTTTCTATGCTATCCGTATCCGATAGCATATCAACCACATAGAAATCCTTCAGAAGTATTTTTGATGCCATCGGATACCGTTGGGCTTCATTTTCTGCTAGACGCTGGAGGCTTTTGGTTGCAAGATACGGGGCTGATGAAGTTCCGTAGGTGACGGTCGAAAGTTCGAATGTTCGAATTGGTTCTGATGAAAAATCTCTCCATAAAATTCTTTGAAGACGATGGTCGCTCTCAACCATATTGATCATTCTATACATTTTAGCTATATCCGCTACTAGGGCGTACTTATGTATCCGAAAACGGAAAACCGTTGAGAGTAAGTCTTCTTGGACCACCGGGCCTACCATTAAAGCTTCGTTGAGTGAAATGCCGGACATCGACGCACACGATGCATCAAATATTACACGAAGTTTGGTAGTGCTGCTATCAGGTTTCAGAACAGCATGATGCGGCAAGTTGTATGGGAATGGAGCTGACTCTACTTGACATAACTGTACTGGGATCTCACGCATGTGCCCTAGATCTAAATATTCAATGAATTCACAATAAGCTTTCTTAAGCGCAGGATTAGTCTCCAGTCGTCTCTCCAGTTCCATAAATCTTCTTAGTGCAATTGAACGAGATTCACCAAGACGTTGGATTAAATACTGTTTCTTTGGAAGCATTACAACGAACCTTTCTGAAGCATCTCTCGCTGTAGTTTCATCGTATAATTTTTCACAAAATGTCTCCTCCAAAGACATGACGGTTTTAGTTCGACATGTCTCTAGCTCCCAAAACCGAGTGAGCATGTCTTCCAACCTCTCTTCTGAACAGGAAAATACGGCTGATGCTTAATCGAAGTTAACCGTTTTCGCAACATTCCCTGACACAACCCAGCCCGGCTGAGTGTTTTGCAGAGTTGGTCCATCTTCTTCTAGTTTATGCTGTCCATCGACTAAGAGATCGTAAAATATATCCGCTCCAATGATGACATCGATTGTACTTGGACAATAGAACTCGGGATCAGCCAATACGATTCCACTCGGAAATTTCCATTGCGTTATGTTAAGTCTTGTAGTTGGCAAGTCTGCAGTTACTTTCGGCAATATAAAGAAATGCATTGGAATTGTGTAATGAGATGTTCGCGAACGAACCCACGCAGTTACGGATTGTTTGAAACAGGTACTAGCTTGACCAATGCCCTTAATTGGCAAGCATTTTCGACGACGCTTGAAGTTGAGTTTCTGAATGAGATATGTTAATAAGAGCAGTAGATACGAGATATGTTAATAAGAGCAGTGACGAGTTGAAAACTTGACGAGAGGACTGAATTATGGCTAGTAGATGGGTATACTGTGGTGCAAGGAGAGTGTGTTGGCTTAACATTTGCATTTAAAACTTTATTGTGGCTTCTAAAGGTACCGGAATTTCGCGTAGCTTGTTGAATGGATGCTGATGTCTCATGAGCTTGAGACTGTTCTTGTTTCTGTTCTGGTAGTGGGTCGAGAGTGTGATTTTTCCTTGCTGGTTGTGACTGTTGATTTATTTTAGACGGTGAAGTTAGATGACCTGAGTGCAGGAGGGTATGATGACCTCGTCCACAAGTGTGGCAAGTTCCTTTTGTACAAAATCTCGCTATGTGCCCGGGTGACAAGCAGTTGAGACAGAGTGACTTACGCTTTGCTTCGTCAACTCGATCCGTGATCTTCAGCCTTGTAAAATTATTACACTTAAACGGGGAATGAGCCTGATTTCCACAAAATGGGCATAGCAACGCTTGTTGAGTGCTCGTGTGACTGAATGTAGAGAGGCGAACGGGTTTTTTCGATTCTCCTTGGTTCGTTCTCAAAGACACAATGCTACGAAGTACCATGAACTGGTCTTTCAGAAATTCCATGAGATTTTTATATGTAGGAATTTCCGTTGAATTGTGATGATTTTCCCAGCTTCTTAGTATATTCGAATCAAGTCGCTGACACACCATATGTTGTAATATGGTACTCATTCCATCAATATCCTCACCTATTTTTTGTAACATCAGCAAATTAGTTTCGAATTCTCCTACAATACGATTTAGTTGTTCGTAGGATTCCTTATCCATTGATTTGACGGCAAATAAAGCATCTAGGTACGACTTGGCGATCAACTTTTTATTTTCATAGCTTCCTTGCAGTGTACTCCAGGTTATAGAAGAATTTACGGCTGAGAGTTCGATGGATGCTATCTCCCGCAGGGCGTCTCCGATCAAAGATGTACGTAAATAGGGGAATTTAACAATTGTTGATAAATGTTCGTTGTCGTGAATCAAGCTGGCGAAAGAATCACGAAATGGAATCCACTCCCTTAGTTTTCCACTGAATGTCGGTAATTTTAGCTCTGGAAGTTTAACCCTTACTTGAGAATCAGGAATTGACAATGGTCGATGTTGAGAGACAGCTGTATCTCTGCTCGTACTAGCTGGAATCACAAGCGCTAACATTGATTGTTTCAAACACCAATACTCATTTTCAAACTCACGAATTATCTTCTTGTTATCCTGCTCTCGCCGTTCCACAATGGACAGACGCAAAGATTTCCATTCTTCGTCCGTCTCTACAGTTTCTACAAAATGGTCGCCTACTTGATCATCAGTGAGCACTTCAATACGCATCCGAATATCCAGAAACTTGTCATATATGTCGTCAAGCTTTTCCATTCGCAACTGCAATGAACTTTGATCACGATTTTCTCGATAGTTGGTGATGAACAGTTTGAAGTTGTCCATCGAACTTCGCAACGTACGTTCTTGCTTAAGCAAAATTCTAAGATCATCCTTTGGCATTTTGAATACACTCCTTTAATCACTCACTGCACCACTTCTACAGAACTATTTGTAAGAATTTATTACAGCACGCGACGACTGTTGACACCGCGATATAACTGAATTTACTACCCAGCGACCACACTATACCAGCAGAAAACCGTTTAGTAAACGACTTCGAAATTTGAGATAGTGAATCTAGGCTCAATTTATTGATTTCAGTAAAGACAATGAAGATTGAAATACCACCATTTTATTATTACTATCTTTGTTCATGCAAATGTATCTCGTCTGAACCACGAGGACATAAATAATTGCAATGGCGATCTGATCATGCAATTCAGTACCGCACCACAGATAAAGCTTCTTTGTTCTACTTAGCCTTTGTCGCTCTCGACGATGGTTGCCGCCAGAAGATTCCTGATAATCTCGATACAATTCCTGTTGTTCCTATGAAATTCTTTAAAGTAGCGAATAATTCTCGCGCTGTGACGTGCGAACAGCAACGATTAAAGATGCACGGCGATCCGACCTTGGACACACAATAAGCTGAACACGTGGCTAAGATGTTTCTCGAGAGTATGTTCTCCACACGGCCTTCTTCGATCCGGCTCGAAGGACCAAATGTTGAAGATTCCAAAATTAATATGGTTCACGGTTTCGGCCTTTTATCGAATTAGAAAAACGCGCGTGGGAATTTAAAGTTCGGACTATATTTTCACTATAAAATTAAACTTTATTTGTGAGACAAGCTTGTTAAATTAAATTAAATTAAACTTTATTTGTCTTGCCTCCGTGATAGACTACTATCGACTGATTTGATCAGCTTTGATCGTGCCCTACTTATCCTAATGGTAACGAGAGTAAGCGAATAGAGAAATAGATAATCCGAAGTGAAGTTATATTCACCACAGCATCTTACGCTTCGTGTAGGTACCGAATCAATATCCCTTTTCTACAATCGATTTGCATAATCAAACATTCTCTTTATAACAATAAGAAACACAATATCCCTCTCCAGCCTAATTCAGTAAAGGAATCAAATCCAATAGAAAGTCCTTCGAAACCCACAAGAACATTAGAAATGCTTATCGACGCGCACAGACCCCCTCGTAGTTATGAGTGTATATATTGTCGGCAAACAAAGCATGTGCTTGAGAAATGCAGGAACTATAGAGGAACATTGTGTATGGTTTGCGGATTAAAGGGGTTTCAAACCCATAGCTGCCCATTTTGTCAAAAAAACGGGTTACAGACGGTCAGAAATCGTCAGAGATCGTCGAGTCCATCCGCGTAACATCCGTACCGCTTGAGCTTCATCTGGCAGACTTCTGTGAATCTGTTCGGGCAGAATTCTATTCCAATGACAAGTCACCGGTTTTGCATATTTCCATCAAGGATGCTGATGATAATCGACCTTACGCAGATATTAAAATCTATGGCCGACCCTCAAAGGGTCTGTTAGACTCGGGCAGTCAGTTGACTTTAATTGGTGAAAACTTTTTTCATACCCTAGGTAAACAAAGATTAATACCATTAAACCAGCCCACGGTGGTCCGTTCCGCGAATGGATCAGGGTTGAACGTACTAGGTCAACTTTCAATTCCATTTAATTTCGCTGGTCATATTAAGATAATTCAAACCCTCGTCGTTAGAAACCTATTTGTCGATTGCATATTAGGCATAGACTTTTGGCAGAAATAAAAAAATTGGCCCACATGTTGGAATGTGGCTCCCGTAGCGATTAACGAAACTAGAACAGTCGAAGAAAATCCGACGTCATTCATCGATTCAGACATCGAAATGATTGCTGAAGTAAAGAACCTTTTTTATGTGCTCATGCTGAAAGGTTGACAGCAACACCACTTGTTGAATATCATAGAAATAGCCGAAGAATGGATAGGTAAAGCCCCCGTGCGTCAGTATCTCTACGCGCTTGCTCCGAAGGTACAACAAAAGAATGCTGTCGATCGGTATCATAAATTAGTCCTTTAACTCGGATATGTGCGCCTTTGTTTGGATACTCGCAATATCAACTAGCGGACTGTACGTGACGCAAATCCCTTGTCCTATACAGGCCGTCTTCTCGGTCAATTGCCTCTAGCCAAGTTCCTGAGTACGATAGATTTGTCCGAGGCATTCCTCCAAATTCCTCTAGCAAAAGGATCTAGACGATATACTGCTTTCAGTGTCCAGGCCAAGGGAATGTTCCAATTTACCCGGTTGCCTTTTGGATTGATGAACAGCCCGGCTATTCTGTCTCGACTAATGGACAACGTGCTTGAACACTCTTCGTGTACCCTGACGATATTGTCATTGTTTCGGAGACATTCGAGCGTCACGTACAGCTTCTTCGAGAGGTAGCGTGTCGCCTGGTGAAGACCAATCTTTCCATCAATCTAGAAAAGTTTAGATTCGGCGTTAATGAATTGCCGTTTCTAGGATATATTTTGTCTACTGAGGGCATTAGGGTTATTCCAGATAAAGTACGTGCCATAGTAGACTATGATAGACCAAACTGCGACAGTTCCTAGGAATGGCAAATTACTATCCCCGTTTCATAGATGATTTTAGCGGTATCACGTCACACTTAACAGACTTATTAAAGACCAAGTCTAAATTGCTGGACTGGAATGAACCGGCCGAAGAGGCATTTAATATAATCAAAGAAAACTTGATCTCGGCGCCAGTTCTAGCCTGTCCGGATTTCACATTAGAATTCACCCTACAAACTGATGCGAGTGACGTGGTCGTCGCAGGAATTCATGCAGGAATAGATGCAGGATGGTTGCGAACGAGTGATTGCTTCTTCTCGCACAAATTGACAACCCCGCAACGGAATTACCATGCGTGCGAGAAGAAAGCACTAGCCGTCATTATGTCCATCTATGCATTTCGTGGCTACATCGAATGTTCTCATTTCATGGTCATAACCGATTCGGCCGCCTTGACACATCCAATGACGGCGAAATGGAAAACCGCACCAAGATGTAGTCGCTGGTGTCTAGAGCTACAACATTTCAATATGACAATTCGTCATCGTCGAGGTAAAGAAAATTTTGTGGCTGATGAACTTTCGTGTAGTGTAGTCGTTGTTGATACTAGCGCAGAGGTAAACACCGCGTCTTTTTCTGCACCTAAAATAAGTTCCGTCTCTACAGATTCAGCTCAATCTTTGTATGAAGATTTAATTGAAAAAAATTCCAGCAATCCTGACGAATACGTTGATTTCCAAATTCGCAATGGAGAGCTGTTCAAGTACGTCGCAAGCACCGGCGAACCGCATGATGACCGGTTCGACTGGAAAGTAGTTCCTCCTCCTGTACAACGACCGAACATCATATGCGAATGTCATAACGGTTCAATGCATCCTGGAATCGACAAAACTCGCAGTCGAATCCGAAGGCAATATCATTGGACGCGAATGGTGATTGACGTGCGAGAATATGTAGGAAAGCCAAAGTTCCAAACATGTGATTTGCGTAAAATCAATAGTAAGAGTATCTGCAATGCTTTGATTTTCCGAAGTGGTAACCGTTCTAAATACCACCGAACATTCAGCCACACATCTAACACCTTTTTTCGCCAATCATGAATATGAAATGTTTCTAAAAGGATCCGACCATCATTTTTCCAAGGAAACCCCTAAAATATCTTGTGCAGAACATGCCAAGCGCCAAGTTGAAATATTCGGGAAAATTAATAATATGATACAAAACAAGCTTAAAAAAGCTCACGCAGAAAATAACAAACGATATGAACTTCGTCATCGAGCATTTGGCAAACTGTTGCACGAAGGTCAAATGATATACCGACTGTGATATGAACATCTTAAACTTTCATCTATACATACTTTCCCAAGAAACGCTTCAAGAATTCATCCCCAAAGTCACTTTTCAAAGACCCAAGAAAGAACCGTACATTTCCCAAAAGACTTTAGAAAGAACCAGATATTTTCAAACGACATACATTTCCTATAAACATAAAGGTAAACTCAAATCAGCAACTAAATTCAACGATATTATGACATCGCCTACGAAACGAGGTCATGAAACGACCAAAGCTTCATAACACATACGAAGCAGATATTCGATACCAACAACGTATGCTTACAAACACGAGACCTACATTCAAATCGCGACGCATGACTCATTATATGGAACCATTAACAAGAACAGCGAAAGCAATCTTTAGAACTCAGGTAACTCACGAGCAGCCCGCTCATTAGACGCGCTCTCGCCCTCTCTTTCCTTACCACACACTCACGCGCACGTTTCGACCACTATACACGTAAATACCCTCTCGCGTTTACTTAATCCATAATGGCTACTGTACACACTATGCGATACTGAAACCTCATTGGTGATTAATCTGGAACCAACCGAAATTGAAACGCAATGTCTAACTTCCCCTACCAGGATAAATCTAAGAGAGAGAAGTTATATAAGTTAAGACATATCGAAATAAAGCAGAATTCTTGTTATAAATTCAAAACAGTGTGTTTTAATACGTTATGGCGACCGGACTTTCCGAGCTTGCATCGCGGAGATCAGAAAAGATTATCAGTTTAGAAATTAACTAAGTGAAAAAAAGCGAAGTTAAGAATATGATCATAGTTAGAAAAGTACTGTGCGAAACCTTCCAAGTGATAATAAGTTAAGAGGTGTAAAAGTGAGCTAATCAAACTCCGAAAACTTTAGGAAACAAACTTATGAAGCAGTATTAGAACGTGTGTGCCGTGAAGCCGTGCGACATACTCCACGGAGGTGGATAGTAAATGAACTAAAAGAATTGTTCGAACTTCGGGAAGAAAAATTGTGAGGCAGCCCGACAAAAAAATAAGAGAAGAATAAAATGGGCAAAAACCAGAGTAAAGACAACACAGTTACCCATGAGCACGTACTTAACGTAGTGAACGCGGTGTCTCAAAACCATGCGAAGACAGCAGAAACATCTGCAACATCCCTAAATCTGATTGCATACCTGTGCGTAGCTGGTGTCATCGCATTGACACTATACTTCGCGTATAAATTAATAATCACTTATGAATGAATGCGCACCCAGCGCGAAATAAAAGAAGCTGTTTCATTAGCCACGATCACGGTTCAATGATCAAGTAAAGAAAAACTTTTACTGTACGGTGAGAGAAAAACTATGGAAAAACAATACGTTATGTGTTTATACGAGAGAAAAGATGTTAAGTGTTTATATGAGAGAAAAACTATGGAAAAACAATACGTTACGTTTAATACGTTATGTGAAAAATTATAACTGTGTGATGAGAGAAAACACCCAAAAGGGAACAGTGTATGAAGCGAGGAGCAAAATAAAGCACCTGCACGAAAAATATAAACTGATTAAACAAGAATGTGTTCTTCGTTTATGGCAACTAGATGAAAACGACGAAACTTTCGTGGAACAATCAACTGGAGGACATCCCGCTGGAACACCAGAAGAAGACGATAAGTACACCAACGCTACTGTCACGAAATATTGAATGCCTTTACTATATAATTGTACTATTTAAAATTTTTATAATGGAAGATCCTATACCACCAGAAGTGTGGGTGATAGTAGGCAAATTTTTTGATTTTATAAAAACTAAAAAACCAAAAACAGATATATCTAGTATAAAATAAAATATTATTTACAATTTCCAAAAAATATACACATTGGTATTATAATGAATGAGTTCAATTACAAATTTAAATGGATAGACTCCGTGAAATCGAGTCTTATTTAAAGAAGGAAAAAAAAAAAATTTAGTAAAAAGTCAATATAGACCTAGATCACTAAATAATATAGAAACAAAAAGAATACAACTGCAGGAATCCTTCGCAGAATATAGAAGAACATTAAAGACTCTTGAATCTAGAATAAAGTCTAGTCTATGGAATGAAGAGGTCGAAGCATACTCAGCACTCAAACTAGTATATGCCAAAAGCATTTACATACTAGATAACACTGGCGTTATCGAAGAAAAGTATGACAGTGAGGCTGAGGTGAATGATATTACCGTTAGCGGAAAAGATTTGAAGCCGCTTGAAGAAGACTCACTATTAAGAACAAACAGTGACATTAATCTAGCAAAAAGAAATTTTAGATTGAAAATTATAGCCAAAATATTAGTGTGGTTAAATTCAATTAAATCAAAAATGGCACTAGATATAAAAACAGCATCAGAATTAGCGTCGTTGATTCCCACTTATGATGGTAATGCAACAGGCGTTAAGTCCTTTAACGATGCTCTATCACTAGTAGAAACCATAGTGCCAGTAGCACAAACAGCTGCTGCAATTCAATTAATCCTCATGAAATTGACTGGAAAAGCTAGAGATTTGTTTACCGAAACTCCAGCTACATATTTAGAAATAAAAATTAAAATTTCCGCAAACTTTACAGACAAAGGTAGTTCGGAATTAGCAATGGCGAATTTGAAAAACTCTAAACCAAAAAGAGGTCAAGAAATGGCAACTTACACGAAAGAAGTTGACCAACTAGCTGATAAGCTCAAACAGGCTTATATCAGAGAGGAAGTACCAGCCGTGGTAGCTTCGAAATTAGCAAAAAAATCGGCAATCCAATCATTAATTGCCACTTAAAATAATCAAGAAACCAAAATGCTATTGAAGATAGGAAAATTTGACAACCTATCAGAAGCATTAAACATCGTAATAGAAAACGATAATTCTAGTACCGAACAAACTGTGGCAATGCTGCAGTATAACAAAAACAAACCACAAAACGATAGACAAAATCAAGCTAATCGATCAAACTTTAATAACTACAGAGGTAATAGTAGACACCCCCAACAATTCAACCAACGGCAAAATAGTGACAGACCACACTATGGTCAGCAAAATCAAACTTACAGGTCGTACAAGTATCGAAACTCAAATAACTTCCCTAGAGGACGACATCAAATTTCTTTCAATCAATCACGATATAGACATCAAAACCCAAACAACCAAACACGGTATGGTTACCAACAACCGAACTCTTACCAGAATAATAGGCGAGTATATCATATGGGTGAATCGATGACACATATTCCTCAAGACCTACAACGAACAAACTATGAGTTGTCCACACAGCAACCATTGCAGGGAAACTTGCAGACACCTTGCTCAAATAACGAAAATAGAAACGGTAATTATTTTTTAACCCACCAGTAACAATTGACCGGAAATGTCGACAAGATGGACGATTGTTACATGGATACACCCAAATTATGACAATAGATTTTAAAGCATCTAATTTCATCCGTGTCAGAGTGCACATGACAGGTGATACTGTATGCAAGCTAATCATCGATACCGGCGCAGATATTTCATTATTTAAAGCGCAAAATATCCGCCCAGATCAAATTGTGAATACTAATGATAGGATAAAATTTAATGGAATTACCGAAGCTAATATAGAAACATTAGGCACAGTAAATACCATACTATGTTTTAATAACTCATTAACTATTAAACACAATTTCCACCTGGTACCGCCTAATCTACCAATTCAAGCAGATGGTATATTAGGTCGTGATTTCTTAGGAAAATATAAGTGTATAATAGACTATGAATCTTGGTTACTTAACTTCCATATAGGAGCTGTACAAATAGCAATACCAATAGAAGATCATTTAAATGAAGGATTCATTCTACCCGCTCGCAGCGAGGTTATTAGAAGAATATCCTTTTTGAATATACCAGAGGATATGATAGTTTACTTTGAGGAAATTACACCAGGAGTTTTCTGCGGAAACACCATAATTTCCCCAACAAAACCCAATGTAAAATTTGTAAATACCAATAATATCCCCATATATGTATATCATTCTAAGTTTATACCCTTAGTACTTAAGAGACTAGACTATTCACTAGTGTAGAAGTTTTCGGATTAAGAACCAGAGTGGTTGACTGGTTTTTCAATAATGAATGTGTATTTTCATTTCTACTTATCTCTAGCCGTACAATTATTCTTACCGTAACTTATCGTTTCCTACCGGACGTACCTGGAGCGGGAGAAATCGGAAAAAACCATAGAGAGGGAGAGAATGTCATGCTAATGGAGAAGGACTGGTAAAAACGTTCACAGCTGTGGCCCAGCTGTGATGTCATAGATTTGGTTATCGACCTCCGCTTTATGCAGGACAAGCAATCACGAAATATATTGCTAGCTGCCTGCGCGGTGGACTTAGGTCGAGGTAAATGCGAACG
This sequence comes from Malaya genurostris, assembly GCF_030247185.1. NCBI lineage: Eukaryota > Metazoa > Arthropoda > Insecta > Diptera > Culicidae > Malaya > Malaya genurostris. The sequence goes on along the minus strand of NC_080571.1, from coordinate 167,381,164 downwards.
CGCATTTCTGTAAGGTGTATGACCGGGATATCCAAATACGTGGAAATGTCGTATTTGGTTTGGGATTGAATGTAAACTGTATTTAGAATGGATCATGCTAGGATAGGATAATTTGTTATATTACACCTTCATCCTTCTGGAGATGAATGTAACGAAGTGGAATTCATCTAAAACTTTCCTCCAAGTACGTCATTTTGTTATAATGATGATTAGTTACTGCCTAAGTATACAATGTTTATTGTTTAATTAGTCTATTTTTATGTACTAAATATGATTGTTTTGAGATTGTATGTTCTATTTCACAATTTGGCTCCAAAATGTTTTTAACTCTATAAGGTCCAGAATAAAAAGAATCTAACTTACGCCTGTTTTCATTTTTGAGGTATACTGTGTCATTTTTGTTTATTGATAGTGGGTTTATATTTTTGTTGAGGATATCCTGTCTAAATTCCTTTTTTGCTAGTAATCTTTGCTTTGCTGTTTCGTGGGATAATTGCATTTTATATCTCATTTCTTTACTGTACTGCTCAAAATTATAAATTGGATCTATTTTGTTTTTGCTGTATATCTCCTGTGGGAGTTTCGGTTTTACACCAAACACTAGTTCATACGGTGTATAGCCATGATCTGTATGTGGTGTAGAATTATAAGTAAAAGCATAAAATTGTAACCATTCATCCCAGTCAGATTGGTGCTGGTTGACAAAGGATCGCAGATATTCGTTTAGACATCTGTGATTCCTCTCCAATGAGCCAATTGTCTGCGGATGATAGGCTGTTGAGAAAGTTTGTTTGATGTTTAAATATTTACAGATTTGATCTAGTACTTCGTTTTTGTACTCTGTACCTTGATCTGTTTTTAATTCTAAAAATTTACCATATATAAGTATAAAATTTTCCACCAAAGTTTTTGCTATTATGTTAGCTTCTTTAGTAGGTATTGGTGCATAAACTACGTATTTCGTTAGTTCGCATTGCATTGTTAATGCGTACCGGTTATTTTTGTTTGTCTTTGGTAGTGGTCCGATTGTATCGATTGCCACTATTTCAAACGGTTTTGATGGTGTAGCTGTAATTAGTGTGTTCTCTTTAGTGTTTTTAGTTATCTTATTCAATTTGCACAATTCACAGGCCTTGATGAATTGTGAAATTGACTGTTTCATTTTTCTCCAGACATAAATTTCTCTTAGTTTGAGGTACAGTCTATGCTGTCCTATATGTCCACCTGTTGGCGTTTCATGGTGCCTTTTCAAAATTTCATTTACCTTGCAAAGATCACTAATGAAAATTGCTGGTTTGAAAATTATAATTTGCATGGCTTTTAATGTTTTATTACTCACTTGTTTGAGTACTTCCATGGGAATTAGTTTAAATATTTCGTCTTCTTGAGACAGCGCAATTTTATTTATTTGAAGTTTTTTCATATCTTCTTCAATGTCTGAAAGAGCAAAGCTAATTTGACTTTCATTATTTATTTTATATTCATACTTCAGTATGCCTTTATTTAGTTTATTGTTTCTTATTTCCTTTGCTTTAATATAAATTGAAAATGTTATGCAATTTTTTTCGATTATTGTGCTGATTTTGGCTAATTTTTTTGTTTCTGATTGGTTTTCGGTGGTGTACATCGCAAGTTGATCAGGCTTGGTTTCACACTCCTCATTTTTTCCAATCGGTTTGGATCTTTGACTTCGTGTCATTGATCGCGTATTCACTATTAGAATCGACTTTTGTTTAAGTTCATCAGAGGTAACGACAACACGTGACAACGCGTCCGCTCCCACGTTATCCTTACCCTTAATATACTGTATTTCAAAATCGAATTCACTTAGATCTAGTCGCATTCTAGTCAGCTTCGACGTTGGGTCTTTCATGCCGAAGAGGTATACTAGTGGTCTATGATCCGTTTTTACTATAAATTTTGTACCGTACAAGTATGATTTGAAGTAGTTAATAGCCCAATGAATAGCTGTTAATTCCTTTAGAATTACGGCTTTATTTTTTTCGCCTGGGGTAAAAGTTTTACTGGCGAATGCAATTGGAAGTTCATCTCCATCTATGTTTTGAGATAAAACTGCTCCACAACCAATGTCTGAAGCATCAGTGGTTAGAATAAAAGTTTTCGTGAAGTCTGGGAATTGCAGTATAATTGGAGACATTAAATATTGTTTTAGAGTATAGAATGCGTTTTGACATTGTGGTGACCAAATGAATTGATGGTTCTTTTTCAGTAACTGGTGTAATGGATGAGCTATGATCGAAAAATTCGGAACAAATTTACGATAGTAGTTGCAAAATGCTACGAATCGTCGCACTTCGTCACTATTTGTTGGTACTGGGTAATTTTTTATTGCTTCAAATTTTGAATCGTCTGGCAAAATGCCTTTATCGGTTATTTTATGTCCCAAGTATATTACTTCACTTCTAAAAAATTTGCATTTACTTGCATTCAATTTTAAGTTATATTTTCTAAGTCGTTCAAATACCTTTATTAAATTCGATAAATGATGTTTAATTGAGCATCCTGTTACAATGATATCATCAATGTAGACGAAAGCCATTTCTGGTGTCAGACCAGCCATAGCGATTGTCATCATCCTTTGAAAGCTATTCGGGCTGACATTTAGTCCAAATGGCAATCTTGTAAATTGAAAATGACCTGTCTGGGTCGAGAATGCAGTGTATTTTCTTGCATTTTCGCTTAGTGGTATCTGATGAAATCCGGACATCAGATCCAGTGTGCTAAAAAATTTTGCTCTGCCAAGTTGATCTAGAATAGTATCAATTCTTGATAGCGGAAATTTATCCGCGAGGAGTTTTTTATTTAGCTGTCTGAAGTCAACAACTAAACGCCATTTTTTGAGTTATCCTCACCTTTCTTTGGTACTAGTAGGATGGGATTATTATAAGAAGATATGGAAGGTTCGATAATCTTTTCGTTTAGCATTTTATATACCTGCCCATCGATTTCGTTTTTCTGCGAATGAATCATTTTATAGTTAGGGATATAGACTGGTACGTTATCAGTCAGTTCTATATCCTGGGTATAAAAATTGTTGGTAGTAAGTGGCTCATTTTGTAGACAGAAAATGTCGTTGTAATTGCTTATAAGTTTTTTGAAATCGTTTGCTGCGTAGAATGGTACGTCCGATTTTTCTATGCTTTTTAAAATTTCATTTGTACGTTGCTCTTTTTTGTTATCGCCTAAATTTGTTTTCAAGTGTTTATAATTTTCTAAAGGTTCTAGTTTTAGGTTGAGATTATTGGTGCTTAAATTAACGGTTGAGTCTGTGGTGTTCAAAATTTTAATAAAAGTGTTTTCTGGTGATATGATAGTACTTCCACAGAACACACCAGGGGTCAATTCCTGTGAAACTATTATCATATCTTTGTTAATTTTGAGATTGTGAAGTTGTCTTATTACTTCACACCTTGGTGGTATAATATATTTTTGGTAAATTGTATCTTCAATTGGTAATGAAATAATATTATTATAAATTTTGAAATTTAGCATCCAACATTCGTAATCAATGATGCACTTATGAGAAGACAGGAAATCTCTTCCTAAAATGCCATCAGTTAGAATTGGAAAGTTGTTATCTACTATGTGAAAAGTGTGGTTGGTAACAAGTCCATTGCCAAAATTTAATTCTGTTGTGGTTGTTGCCAAGGTTTCGGTTGAAATGTTTGTTATGCCCGTAATTTTTATTTTATTATTAGCGTCTAGTGGGTGGTTATTATTTACTTTGTTGATTTTTATGACGGAAATGTCCGCTCCGGAATCTAATAAAAAGTTGCACAATGAATTAGCCATTTGTACATAAATTTTTACAAAATTTGATGCACAGATGTTCATTGAATAAATCTTCCTAAAAAATTTTGTGGTGGTGTTTGAGCATTGTTAGAATTATTCGGAATAACAGTAATATTACCGTTAGGTTGTGCATTCGGGGCTGCATGTTGATTATTCGGTTGTTCTGGTTGTACGAGGAGCATTCGAGGGTTTCGATTATTATAAGCTCCGCGACTGTAACCTCTGTTATTGTTATTATGCCAGTTTTGTCTGTTTGAATTAAAATTGTTTCGGTATGTCTTGCGGTAGTTTTGGTGTCCTCTGGAAATAGTTCTGCTATTATTATAGTTATTGTAATGTCCGGGGTGCCCATTGCGATGTGAGTATTGTCCACCAGACGTATTTGGTCTTCCACGCCCGCGACTAGTGTGTCGTGTGGTAAAAATTTGAGCAGCGTTGCTCGTTTCTGTAGTGTTCTCTCTTACCTTTTGGGTTGCTGCATTAATGTCAGCAAAATTGCCCGCTTTTAGTATGATTTTTATTTCTTGGGACGTTACTCCTTTAATAAGAGAGTTCAGTCCGCTTTTGGTTGCTAACGAATTAGCCGTCTGCTCTGGGACTCCCTGAGCTAGATAGGTACATTTTAGCCGTAATGTAAGGTTTTCAATTTCTTCGCATAATTCACTGGTTTTAGTGCTTTTCACCTGATTCAATTTAGCTACTATGGAGTCCGGGGACTCACTTACTTTACAGCGTCTTTCGACGTCGTCTGCTAACGCTTGTAGCGTATCGCAGTTTCCTAGTCCTAGCCGCGCTTTACCGGTTAGTCTAGTTTTAACGAATTTTAATGCCGTTGTTAGTTGGTTTGCTGGTGTCAGTTCAGCCAGTAAACTTACGGCGTCTGTAAACGATGATAATGAGTCTGCAGAGCCATCGTACATGGGTACGATGGCAGTCGCCTGCTTCACGTCAAATATTGCGTCGGTCATTATCTTCTCTTTGTTTGATTCTATACCTAGACTACTTAATTTTTGGTTAATTATTTTATTTACTTCGTAATTCCACGACCGGGAATTTTTTACAAGTATATGAAATTCTTCGTTCGGTATTTCGTCTTCTTTTTCTATCAAAAACAGCTCAAACCCTGTAAACGCCTCAGCGCCCTTCTTTCTTTTTGACTCTAACAATTCTCTAGATATGGGTGTGTTTACTGCCTTTTTGCAGTAGGTATAAAGACTTTTTAATGTTTCATAGTAATTCATCACCCAGCTAATTTAAAACTCACTAAAGTACGCGTAAATGCATTTGAATTATTTTTTTTTTTGTGTACTACTAACAAATGGTTTTAAGCATCTGAATAACTGCTTTAAACATCTGAATAACTGCTTGACTTAAATCTAACTTATTTTCATATCTATTTTAAGCACTTGTCTCACCTGGTTGACATCGCCCGTTACTTCCTACCTTCTTTAATAGTTGGAAAGATGCTCTGAAGGCTGGAAAATTTTTCTTTATTGTTTTCGTCCCGTAGGACCACTGTTCCCTCATTGGGTAAGATTTTTTTTTTGTATTTTGTCCCGTAGGACCACTGTTCCCTACTGGGTAATGTTTTATTGTTTTCGTCCCGTAGGACCACTGTTCCCTACTGGGTAATGTTTTATTTTCGCCGCTCTCAAAACTTGCTTGCTGGCTGCTTTCATTGATTCCGGTCCATTCTCAGTTTTTTTTGTTAGTTTATAATCGTTTACCTAAACATTTAAAGCACGATTCAAATTCACGCGTTAGTGCTTCGCATCCTGTCGGTTCGATATCAACCGCTTAGCGAATTATTTTCTTTTGTTCCGGTTCTCATGTATAAATTATAAACAATTAACTATTTAACATCGTATCACTTCTCGCCGGCTGGTCGATTCTCGTTCCGTTTTGTAGAATTTCAGTATCATGGAGAGACAGAAGAAGACTCTCCCGCGTTCGATTTCAAAGCCTTTGCAGGACAGTTTGAGGGATGCTTACATAAATCAGGGTACATCATTCGCTAGAGTTTGGGAGCATGATTTTCAATTACAGTTCAGGGCAATGACAAACAACAAGTGACAGTGTGATAGTTTAACTTTTTCTTTCTCACACGGCACTAATTTTTCTTCACAGCGCGACGACAACGACCATCTTTACTCGACTACGCTCACTTTCGTACAATTATTTGAACTGTTTTTTTTTTTTTTGACTGATAACTTTGGCCCGTGAGTCCTGTCACGGTCGCCATGTAGAAGTTTTCGGATCAAGAACCAGAGTGGTTGACTGGTTTTTCAATAATGAATGTGTATTTTCATTTCTACTTATCTCTAGCCGTACAATTATTCTTACCGTAACTTATCGTTTCCTACCGGACGTACCTGGAGCGGGAGAAATCGGAAAAAACCATAGAGAGGGAGAGAATGTCATGCTAATGGAGAAGGACTGGTAAAAACGTTCACAGCTGTGGCCCAGCTGTGATGTCATAGATTTGGTTATCGACCTCCGCTTTATGCAGGACAAGCAATCACGAAATATATTGCTAGCTGCCTGCGCGGTGGACTTAGGTCGAGGTAAATGCGAACGCGCATTTCTGTAAGGTGTATGACCGGGATATCCAAATACGTGGAAATGTCGTATTTGGTTTGGGATTGAATGTAAACTGTATTTAGAATGGATCATGCTAGGATGGGATAATTTGTTATATTACACTAGTGAATATTAACAAAAAATAAAAATAATTTTCAAAGATGTGAAAAATTTTTCAATGATATAAACGTAGATAAAATCCCTACGTTTGCCAGAGATAAATTCAAGAATTTAATCACTCAATACCACGATATATTTTGCTTGCTGATGAAGAAGTCACAGTAAATAATTTTTATACACAGAACATTAATCTAAATGACAATACATCCGTGTATATACCTAATTATAAAACAATTCATTCTCAATATAACGAAATTGACAAGCAAGTTGATAAAATGTTTGAAAGTAATATAATTGAACTGTCCATATCTTCATATAATTCACCAATACTACTGGTGCCCAAAAAGTCAAACGACGTGGAGAAAAAGTGGAGATTAGTTGTCGATATTAGTAGTCCGTATTTTTTGCGTTTTTTAACAGTTTACACGTTAGTTCTTAACTAAAGTTTTTATCAGTTAGTGACTATTTGCTGCCCGAGCTTGTGTGGAGTGTTATTATTAACATTTGACTGCTGATCGCATAGTGAATCAAGTTCAGTTGTGTTGTGCCTACGGTTAGTCTGTTTGCCGCCGTCGTGTTGTTGTTTTGATAACAAACAATATCGTTTCACACTGTGCTTTGTATAAAGCCTAACTGAAGGCGTTTATTGCATATATTACGAGTATGGAGAAAACCTGTGGACAATGCAGTCAGATTATCACTGGCATTGATTCCGTTGCTTGTCGCGGCTACTGTGGATGCATGTTCCATTTGGCATGCTCGGGTGTTTCTCGCGCTCTGCTGGGGTACTTTACATCGCATCAGAAAAATCTATTTTGGATGTGTGATGAATGTGCCAAATTGTTCGAGAACTCGCATCTCCGATCTATAACCAAATCGGCAGACGAAAATTCGCCACTTGTGTCACTTACGGAAGCTATCAATGGTCTACAAAAAGAAATCAAGTCGTTATCAAAACCGACACCATCACAATTAAATCTTCGCTGGCCTTCTATCGAGCATCGTCGTCCGGCCAAAAGACCTCGCGGACCTGATTTGGACGCTTCTGAGTGTATAGCTGGATCGAAAAGAATCGTAGAGAACGTCGTCAGTGTTCCAATCTGCGAAAAACCAGCAGACAAATTTTGGCTGTATTTGTCTCGTATACGACCGGATGTCACCAACGACGAGATTTCTGCTATGGTGCGAGCCAACCTTGAGCTAAGTCAAGACCCAGTGGTAGTTAAACTGGTGGCCAAAGGTTCTGATATTAGCAACATGACCTTTGTGTCTTTCAAAGTTGGCCTTGACCCTGCATTGCAATCTATCGCTTTGGATCCTTCAACTTGGCCGAAAGGAATATATTTTCGCCAATATGAGGAAAAATCGACCCAAAAATTTTGGAAACCTTTGGCGAGTCCGTCTCTAACGCCCACACCTGGAATATCTCAGCATTGATTGACTGCAGCACACTGGGACGCACCGTAAATTATACTATGGAAGCCTCTGACTCTCCTGCCTCAGTCGTGCCACTGCAGCCTGCGATCGACAGCCGTCCCGGTCCTGAGAGCAGGTGCGGAGAAGGGGGCTTCCAAACTACTAGCCTGGGCAAGTATCCATTCGTTTCCAGTATTTCAAGCGCTGAATCGTGTTCTAGTTCCAGTTTGGTGTCATCAATCCACCGGCCGCTGGGACGCACCGAAGTTGGTATAATGGAAGCCTTTGACCCCCCCGCCTCAGTCGTGCCACTGCAGCCAGCGTTCGACAGCCGTCCCGGCCCTGAGTGCGAGAGCGGAGATGAGGTCTTCCAATCAGCCACTGCCGGCAAGTACAATAGTACCTTGTACAGTTCAAGCATTCACTACCTTCCTGATTCCAGCACAAATCGGTCTCGTTCGCGCTCTCAGCCAGTTTTATCAAACATCTTATTGTATTATCAGAATGTTAGAGGGCTACGTACGAAGATTGACGATTTGTTTACTGCAGCTTCTGATGTGGAATATGATGTAATTGTGTTAACTGAAACGTGGCTGAATAGTGAAATTAATTCACTTCAATTATTTGGCTCGATGTACACGGTGTACCGTAACGATAGGGATCCAGTAAATGCTGGAAAAAAACGCGGCGGTGGTGTGCTTATTGCTGTCTCCAACCGGCTTTCGTCCAAACGTAAATCTGTTCTGAATCATGCTCTTGAACAGCTTTGGGTAAACATTCGCAGCCATAATACTGACATATGTGTAGGTGTGGTATATATTCCCCCCGATTCTGCCGATAACGTTGAAGTTATTCAAAGTCATATTGACTCCGCACTTGACATCGCTCAATCTATAGATCCTAGCACAGTGCATTTACTGTTCGGGGACTATAACCAACCAGGTCTAGTTTGGATGGAAACTTATTCCGGTTTTGCTATCCCTGATCCATCTGGATCAACCTGGACAAGGCCGAACGTTTCTTTGCTGGATGGAATGTCGCTACTGAACATGGTGCAAAAAAACACTGTTACTAACATGCGCAACCGTACGCTAGACCTGCTTTTCGTAAACGAGGAAAATTCAAGGAACTGCATCACTACTGAAGCAATTGAGCCTTTAGTAGCCGTTGACGCAAATCATCCTCCGCTTTCTGTCACTTTGACTTGTCCTCGGCTTGTGCGGTTTGACGATGTGTCTGAAGATACGCTGTTCAACTTTTCGAAGACTGACTTTTCCGGACTCAATAATGCACTGTGTGTTATCGATTGGGATTCTCTACTGGATAATGTTGCTGACGTGGATACAGCTGTAGACAAATTTTCCTGTGTTTTGCGGGACCTTTTCTTAGTACATGTTCCCGCACCCCGCCCTCGCCCAAAGCCACCTTGGGGCAATAGAAACCTACGTGAGCTTAAAAGGTTACGAGCAGCTGCACTTCGGCACTATTCCAATCGACGAAACCCAATAACAAAGAGGGATTTTGCTCTAGCTAGTAACAATTATCGGTCGTACAATCGCTATCTCTACTCGAAGCACGTACAAAAAACTCAATCCAATCTAAAACGAAATCCGAAGAAATTTTGGTCTTTTGTTAATGGCAAACGCAAAGAAAACGGACTTCCTTCCAGCATGTTCCTTGAAAATGAAACATCGAACACTCTAAGAGGCACCTGCAACTTATTCGCACAACACTTCTCGAGAGTATTCAATACAGACTCGGCTAATTCAACGCAGGTGGAACGATGCCTTCGAAACGTTCCATATAATGTGATAAATATTGCAAACATTCGATTTACTGATGAGGATATTATGACGGCAATAAGTAAGATAAAATCCTCAACATCAGCTGGGCCAGATGGAATTCCGTCTATAGTATTGAAAAGATGTTCGAGAGCATTGTGTGCGCCCCTCAAATTAATTTTCAACCAATCAATGTCGCAGTCACGGTTTCTTGCATGCTGGAAAAAATCGTACATGTTCCCGATCTACAAAAAAGGAGATAAACAAAATATTGCAAATTACCGAGGTTTAACTTCTCTCTGTGCTGGATCAAAGCTGTTGGAGATTTTAGTGGGGAACGTTTTATTCCGTGAAACAAAGACATATATCTCTAATGATCAGCATGGTTTTTATCCAGGCAGATCTACAATCACTAACTTGACACAATTTTGTTCCCTTTGTATTAAGAACATTGAAACTGGATCACAGATAGATACAATATATACCGACCTGAAAGCAGCGTTTGACCGTGTAAATCATACGCTCTTGATTGCGAAACTGGAGCGTCTAGGTGCATCGTCTAGTTTCTCTCAGTGGCTTAAGTCATATCTCCTAGGCCGAATTTTATCAGTGAAGCTAGGAAATGTCGAGTCACAAAACTTCGCTAACGAATCAGGTGTTCCTCAAGGAAGCAATCTCGGACCACTGCTGTTTTCATTATTTTTTAATGACATTTCTTTTGTCATTCCACCAGGATGCAGACTTATGTATGCGGACGATTTGAAACTGTTTCTTGTTGTGCAATCGACAGCTGATTGCATGGAACTTCAGCAGCACCTAAACAATTTTTGTGAATGGTGCAATCTCAACCTCTTAACTATAAGTGTGTCCAAATGCTCTGTGATTTCTTTCACACGTAAGAAAAGCCCGATAGTCTGGAACTACTCTATTTCTGGGGAAACACTTGAAAGAGTAACTGTTTTCAAAGATTTGGGTGTGCTTCTTGATTCTCAACTCTCCTTCAGACATCACTACTCGCATATAATTGCTCAGGCAAATAGAAACTTAGGTTTCATCATGAGGATCGCCAAAGAGTTTACTGATCCATACTGCCTGCGAGCGTTATATTACGCGTTAGTACGGTCTACCCTTGAAACCGCAGTGCACATTTGGTGTCCTTACGCCAGTGTTTGGATCAATAGAATTGAAGCAGTACAATCACGATTCCTGCGATTTGCTCTCAGATCTCTGCCATGGCGTAATCCGTCAGAGCTTCCACCATACATTGAGCGCTGTCGTTTGCTCAACATGGACACACTAGACAAACGACGAAATATACTCAGAGCAGTATTTATAGCGAAATTGTTGAATGGAGAAATTGATGCTCCTGAAATTCTCTCGCAAATATGTATTAATGTCCCTCCAAGAACGCAAAGAGCGCGGAATTTCTTGCGACTCGACTTACGAAGAACGGAATATGGCCAGAACGAACCGATTAGGGCAATGTGCAATGTTTTCAATAGTGTGTACGACCTTTTTGACTTTTGTGTATCTAGTGTTGTTTTCAAGAATAGGCTTAAGAGACTCGGATAGAATATAAGTAGAACTTAATTATTTTTTAGACTGGACAATGTTTGTATTCGTTAGGCTAATGTTTTTGAATTGTAACTATGTAAACAAATATGTAAAATGTTAAAAAAGATGATGGGTTTTTACGCGCATTTGATGAATTTCAAATGGGCTTTTCCCACTCCACCAAAAACTCCATTAAGATCAATCCAGGTCAGATGGAAAGAAATAGATAAATAAATAAATAAATAAATGAATAAATATATATATACAAGGTGAGATGAAAAAACTGCAACCAACTTCAGACTGCTGTCATTTCTAAACCGCTCGTCCCACAGCTGTCAGATTTATTCTAGTGACAGCTCATTATATTATTTACAAGCGCACAAAAGCATTTTGGTGGGAATTTTTCAGAAAAAAAGTTATTTGTGATGGAATTCAAGTGTGATAGTGTGATTGCTTTGCATTTGGCTGGAAAACCACAAGTGGCTATCGTTAGAGCCCTCCGGCATTTAAAAGTGAATAAATCTTTTGTGTCTCGTACCATCGCTCGTTACCGTGATACTGGTAGCGTAGCCCGACGTCAAGAAAGTGGACGAAAAAAAACAGCAACATCGGCAGAAATGGTTCGAAAAGTGAAGAAGCGAATTGAACGAAATCCGCGTCGCAGTGGCCGAAAAATGGCTCGTGAGCTGAACATATCGCAATATGCAATTCGGCAAATATTGAAAAATGAGCTTGGACTAAAGCCATTGAAGTTCCAAAAAGTGCAAGATCTTACTGATGCGCAAAAAAAAGTTAGACTCGAAAAAGCTAAAGAGTTGCTTCGCTTGGCCGAAAGTGGTGAACTGCCGAATTTGGTTTTCTCCGATGAGAAACCATTCGTTATCCAGCAGTTTGTAAACAAACAAAATGATCGTGTTTACTTGCCAGAGAGGTCAGCTGAAAATTTGCAACTTCGGTTGGCCACCAGAACTCAAAAGCCGGCCATGGTGATGGTGTGGGCCGCCATAACAGCCGATGGTCGCTCGCCGCTCGTATTCATCGACCGTGGGGTCAAAATAAATGCGCAAATCTATCGCGAAAATATTTTGGAGGGAGTTCTGAAGCCCTGGGCACGCAAACATTTCGGCCGCAGACCTTGGACATTCCAACAGGACTCAGCACCATCGCACTCAGCACGCGCCACCCAAGAATGGTTGAGAAATGAGGTTCCTCGCTTCATTTCCACCGCACAATGGCCACCAAAATCTCCGGATGCCAATCCGTTGGACTATTGTGCCTGGGGTATTTTGGAAAGCAAGGTTGGCACTAAAAAATACCAAAGTGTCGATCATCTCAAGCAAGCGCTTCGCCGAGAATGGGACAAAATACCGCAGAGCCACTTTCGGGCAGCGTGTGATGGTTTCATTGGCCGTTTGAAGGCCATAGTTCGTGCCAAAGGTGGCCAATTCGAACAAATCTAAACCGATTCTCAAATTTGTTGTTATTTCCGACATTTTTTGCTTTCATTCAATAAAATTTAAAAAAAAATGAAAAAATTATGGCGTTTTACTTTGTTGCAGTTTTTTCATCTCACCTTGTATATATATATATATATATATATATATATATATATATATATATATATATATATATATATATATATATATATATATATATATATATATATATATATATATATATATATATATATATATATATATATATATATATATATATATATATATATATATATATATATATATATATATATATATATATATATATATATATATATATATATATATATATATATATATATATATATATATATATATATATATATATATATATATATATATATAGACGATATAGTACAGGGTCCGGCACTCGAAGTGTAACCAACTTCAGACCTTCTAGCCTGGCGTCAAGGTAAATGCGACATATTATCGGGAAAGTATTCTGGAGGTTGCTTTGAAGCCGTGGACAGACAAACATTTCGGTGGCAGACCATGAACGTTTCAGCAGGACTCGGCACCGTCTCACAAAGCTCGAGTGAACCAAGAATGGGTGAAAAACAACGTTCCGAACTTCATCACGCCCACACAATGGCTCTCGAATTCACCAGATGCCAATCCAATGGATTATTCTCTTTGGGCCATTTTGGAGAGCAAAGTCCGAACTAAAAGATACACCAGTCTCGAGGCGCTGAAAAAAGTTATTGTCCGCGAGTGGGCCAAAATACACCTGCAAGTCACATTCGGGCAGCTTGCGATTCGTTTTTTGGCCGTCTCAAGGCCATAGTCAAGGCAAAAGGTGGTCATATCGAGCAAAAGTGAATTGATTCTGAATTTATTATTTTTACACATTTTGTACTTTGAATTAAGTAAAAGTAATTTTCCAAACAGAATTTATGGCCTTTTTAATTGGTTACACTTCGAGTGCCGGACCCTGTAGTTATGGGATGTTCAGTAAACCATCACATAACGAATTTAGCTAAAATATTTGAACGATTGAGACATTACAATTTGAAACTCAATCCACAGAAATGTAAATTTTTTTGCACAGAAGTAACCTATCTTGGACATCAAATAACAGACCAAGGTATGTTACCTGATGATTCAAAATTCAATGCTATCCTAAACTATCCAATACCTACAAATACCGACGAAGTTAGAAGATTTGTCGCATTTTGTAATTACTATAGGAAGTTTGTACCAAATTTTGCAACAATAGCAAATCCATTTAACCAATTATTGAAGAAAAATTCGAAATTCATTTGGACAGATAAATGCAAAAATGCATTTGAAACACTGAGAAACAGTTTATTATCTCCTACCATACTACAATATCCAGATTTTTCCAAAGATTTTATTTTAACGACAGACGCTTCAGACATCGGATGTGGAGCAGTTCTGTCACAGCAATCGCAAAACGGACATCTACCAGTTGCTTTTGCAAGCAAAACTTTTACGCCATGAGATAAAAATAAACCTATAATCCTAAAGGAGTTAACGGCTATCCATTGGGCCATTAATTACTTCAAACCGTACTTGTATGGAAGAAAATTTACAGTTAGAACAGATCATAGACCATTAGTACATCTGTTCGGAATGAAAAATCCCACCTCTAAATTAACAAGAATACGTCTCGATTTAGAAGAATATGATTTTAATATAGAATTTATACCAGGAAAATCAAATGTTGGACCTGATGCGTTGTCAAGAATAGTTACAATATCAGACGAATTGAAACAATTAAATATCTTAAGAGTAAACACTAGGTCTATAACTCGAAATTTACAAAATAAAACGAGTCAACAAAATATCTGTGCATCAAGAGAACCTGATCAACTCTCAATGTACATGACAAACAATCCTTCGGAAACAAACAAATTATTGAAACTTGAAACAGATATAAATAAAACCGAATTAAGATTCATGATAAAGAAAAATGAGAAAACTGTTGAACAAGTTCATCAATACATGTTAAAAGGAAACCAAACTTTAGAGTTGGCATTTCAAAAATTAGAAAATTTATTGCAAAATATAAATCAAAATAAAATAGCGCTCAGTATGAAAGACAATATATTCAAAATGATAAGTATGTAAAAACTCAAAATGATTGCGAACGCACAAGTGCATTCGATTCAAATCATAATCTTTAACCCACCAAAAGAGGTGAAAAATCAAATAGAAATCCAAAAAATATTACATGATTTTCATTATACCCCGACCGGAGGTCATACTGGTCAACATAGACTTTATTTACAGTTACGTGAACTGTACAAATGGAACAATATGAAACAGTCGATTGCAGAGTTCATCCAGGCCTGTGAACTATGTAAACGAAACAAAGTATTGAAACACACAAAAGAAGAACAAGTAGTTACAACAACACCTTCAGAACCATTCGAAATTATATCCATCGATACTATAGGACCATTACCAAAAAGCAACAATAGCAATAGATACGCAGTAACTATTCAATGCGACCTTACCAAATATGGCGTATTGATCCCCGTACCAACAAATCTATGATTTCTTACTAATTTACGGAAAATTTTCAATTTTACGTTCTGACCAAGGAACGGAATACAAAAAATGAAGTTTTCGAACAAATTTGCAAAATACTGCAAATTGAACAAAAATTCAGTACAGCTTATCATCCTCAGACTATAGGCTCGCTAGAAAGAAATCACAGGTGTTTAAACGAATACCTGAGATCGTTCGTAAACGACCGTCAGTCTGCCTGGGATGAATGGTTGAAATTTTATGCATTTAACTACAATTCAACACCACATTCAGAACACGGAATAACACCATACGAACTAATATTTGGAAAAAAGCGAAATTATCACAAGAAATCTATGAACAAGGAACAGAACCAATCTATAATTTTGAGCAATATAATAGAGAACTTAAATTTAAATTACAAAAATCAAACGAAATTGCCAAAGAAAAGCTCATTACAAGTAAAGAGTTATTACATCAGAAAACGATATCAACCCTATTCACTTAGACATTAACGAAACAGTTTTCCTCAAAATAGAGAATTGACGAAAATTAGATTCATTTTATGATGGACCTTTTATTGTAGAAGAAATTTTAAGCCCAAATTGTAAAATCAAAAACCCGAGAACCAACCAATCCATTATAGTACACAAAAACAGATTAATCAAAACTTAACAACAATGTCAAATCATATCCAATTCAGTACACTTTTAAAATTCCAATCGAAATTACACTTACATTAGATTGTAAACAGAAGACACACAATACACACCAACACTTATTGTTATTATAAGATAATTATGTAATATCTATTAAAAATGTTAGGGAGTTAGACCGAGTTCACCGAAACAAAATCTACAACCGAATGATTTCATTCGTTATTGATTCGTTACATCATTCTTTCAAAGAGGGATGATGTGATATGAACATCTTAAACTTTCATCTATACATACTTTCCCAAGAAACGCTTCAAGAATTCATCCCCAAAGACACTTTTCAAAGACTCAAGATATAACCGTACATTTCCCAAAAGACTTTAGAAAGAACCAGATATTTTCAAACGACATACATTTCCTATAAACATAAAGGTAAACTCAAATCAGCAACTAAATTCAACGATATTATGACATCGCCTACGAAACGAGGTCATGAAACGACCAAAGCTTCATAACACATACGAAGCAGATATTCGATACCAACAACGTATGCTTACAAACACGAGACGTACATTCAAATCGCGACGCATGACTCATTATATGGAACCATTAACAAGAACAGCGAAAGCAATCTTTAGAACTCAGGTAACTCAAGAGCAGCCCGCTCATTAGACGCGCTCTCGCCCTCTCTTTCCTTACCACACACTCACGCGCACGCTTCGACCACTATACACTTAAATACCCTCTCGCGTTTACTTAATCCATAATGGCTACTATACACGCTATGCGTGTTGTGTTGTGAAGTGAAGCCACCATCAGTTCAAGGACTTGCCAGTGGATGCGGGTAGACTTACAGTAGCCCCAATATGACTCATCCATTCACCTTCTTACTATAGCTGTTACCGAAAAGCGAACAAAAAGGGTTGGGCGGATATGTAAGTAGAGTCACTCACTCGTATTCCGCGGGAATAAAAGATGCTCTTCCAACCATAATATCCAGTGCATGGATGAAGCATATCGCTATACATGCTTGAACCCGCCTGATGGTTTGTTTGAGAAGGACGCGTCAGACTCATTTCAAACCTTCAGAACGAAACAAGTTTCCTTCAAGTGACTTGGGCTCATCTCATCGACCAACTGTCACCACAGACACACGCGTAGGCATGAAACAGGAACCAGTGGGGACCAAGCTCACCTTGTGACGACCTTGATATCCAGTTAAAAGTCACTTCAAAAATGATAACTTATAAGGAAAAAAACCATACCTTGCGCAGAGGTACGTAGCACTACTCATAATAAACCCTACAATACAATATAATATAATATAATATAATATAATAAGCTACTATACACGCTATGCGATACTGAAACCTCATTGGTGATTAATCTGGAACCAACCGAAATTGAAACGCAAAGTCTAACTTCCCCTACCAGAATAAATCTAAGAGAGAGAAGTTATATAAGTTAAGACATATCGAAATAAAGCAAAATTCTTGTTATCAATTCGAAACAGTGTGTTTTAATACGTAATACGTAATATGAAACAATCTAGTGCATTGGAAAATTACAATGCAAAATATGTACCACAATATCTACCGGCGAAAGTAATTCGGAAGATAGGGTCATCGTCTTATGAGATCGCAGATCTTGACGGAAAATCACTCGAAGTGTAGCCTGCTATTCACTTAAAGCCAGCATAACATAAAATCGTTCCTAGCCATCATAAGTGACTAAGGCGTCTCAGCGTCTAAGACGGTCGATTCAAATGCTTATACATAATATATAGGTAAATATTTATCGTAATATTAGATCAACTTCGTCCCGTGAATCGAAGCCTTTTGGTTCTTCAAAATATGTTTGTCTATGGAAATAAATAGCGTAGTAAGAATTGTAAGTAATTATAAACAGAAAATACATATAGGATTCATAAATTTATTATATCAATGCTTTAAGGATATTCATGGCAACCTAATCAGTCGATTGTGTTGAGAGAGAGAAGCATGAAGGGGCTACCCTCTGCTTGTTGCAATGATTGATAATGAATACATAAATAACGTGACATCGATGCAGAAAAGGATGGATTTGACGAAAAATTGCCATGCACGAGGTGCAGGCTTGGCAATTTTTCCTCAAGAGGAGGGATGACTGTTACCGACCAAGCGGAAACCATTATAAATTATCAGCTAACCCCAGTTATGGAAGCCAAACTTTCAGAATAAATTATTAGTTCTACTAGAATAAATAACATTAACTTAAGTAATGTGGCCATTAGAGCTTTACAAAAATAACAATAATTATATGCCTGATATCATCCAAACAACCCCCCTCCCCCCCCTTTTCACGCTCCATTGTCTCATTTAACTTATTCCACAACTTTCACACGGTGAACATCTCCACGTCCTATGAAATTAATCTAAAATGATGGCTGAACCTTTTCGAGTTCCGAAAAAGAGAGAAAGAAAGATGCGAAAGTGAGAGGATGGCGGAAGCAAGACGTTTGCGATAGTACGAAGATAGAGATCCTCGGACAGTCATGAAGGATAGACGTGCGTGATAGAAAGACAATAATACCGCGTGGGCAGAACCATTTCGGTCTCCTTTTGGGAGGAATTCATCAGTGGAATCTGCACTTACGGAGGATCCGCACTTGTCCGGAAAGTAAAGATATTGGAGTTGACGAAGGTGTCCAGGTATCCCACACGAAATCGAATCAGCGAGCTCCATTCTGGTGGTCGCCGAGTTCACGCTATCGCCGCCTCACACGCACCGGCAGGAAGGTAACCAAAGTTTTGGAAGTAAGGACTCAAGTGATGCCCGGCGGGTTTACCCCCGCTTGCTTGAGCTCCAAAATCTGGTGTGTTGCCGCTCCGGTAGCGAGCACGAGGGAGGTCGATATTAATCAAAACGAAAAGGAAAGATTCTCGAAGGATGTTTGTAAGCCCACGAAATGCTGGCCAGATAGGATCGCATCGGATTACGAAGGTATACCACTACAAAGCTACAGGTAAAGGACGAGATTTACTCTTACCCCTCGCATGAAGTTGAAGGACTCTTCATTGTTGCTGCATGGCCGCACCGAATTCCTTCCCATTTCCCTTTCCCGGTTATGTAAACTATTGTTAATGAAAATGTAAACTTGATTTTTTTGTGTTTGCGCTTCTCTGCATACTACGAGCCTTGGTTTTTATTCTGGTGGGTCTACTTTGAATCTATTTCGTCGCCAGTGTGTGTCTTCCCGGAGAAAGTGAGAAAGCCGATCCTTAGAAAAGTATACGACGGGCTAGCCGGAAAGCTAACAGTAGCACTGAAAAAGAATTAGTACAAACAAAACAAGTCAATGTAGACATAAAATGGCATTTGAATCCGCCAAAAGCATCTAATTTTGGTGGTCTGCGAGAAGTAGCAGTGAAGATAACCAAACACCACTTGTACCATCAGCGAAAAAATTCTCGGTATCCTTCGAACATTTGTACACACACACAGAAAGAAATAATGGAATTTACACGACATGTAAAGCAATAGTAATATGAAATAAACATGGATTGAATCGAAAGTTTGATTGAGAACCATCATCGATGCAAAGCTAAATTGGATTGCATTGAATTTGCAATTAATAACACATGGATCAATAAGTCCCGAGACTAACAATTGAAACAACATTTTTTTGCAAATTTTTTTCTATTCATCAACAATCACCTTTTAGGGTGATACAATGGTTCCAACATTTTTTTTTTCTCGATAAACTGCTTTCTGAATCATTGACTCGTTGCTGTTTTTGTTCCATCGAAAGCAATCGCGGCACCAACTTGGAAAAAACCATTTTCATGCTCAATTTTTCATGAAGGATAGTAAATACACTTCCATATGATATCTGTGTCATCTCAGCAATCTCACGGAGCTTCACTTTACGATCTTTCATTATAATTTTTGTCACTTCACTCACATTTTCCGGTGTAACGGCTTCCACAGGTCTACCCGAGCGTTCCGCGTCATTTGTGTCGGTACGACCACGTTTAAACTCGGCGAACCACCGACAAATCGTTGCTTTTGATGGACGGGTAACATTTTTCAATCCATTGTTTCGCTTGCACGGTGTTTTTAACCAATAAAAAACAATGTTTTATAAAAACACGAAACTCGGTTTTTCAATTTTTTAAACAAACTACAAAACGACGATGTTGGAGCTTATAAGAACATGTAGTTAGGATTAGTGGCGTGGTTTACATGGCTCTGCTTTCGTATATGATGGCAACTTTTATCTACACTACCACAGGCGAATATTCGAGTAGTAAGTGCTGTGGAAACAGTGCAGCCAAAATAGGCTGATGCAGATGTCAAGTTCACGTTTAGTCTCAAAAACTGTCTTAATTATGGAGAATGAGGTTTTCAAAATTTTTATTTGATGCGAGACTAACGATAAAAATGGTAGCTGTTAGTGAAATTACTAAATGATAACCGGAAGTTCCTAATTCTAGTTTAGATCGTATATGTACTCATGTATTCGTATTCGTAATTCACTGAATCGCAATACGTATATATATATATATATATATATATATATATATATATATATATATATATATATATATATATATATATATATATATATATATATATATATATATATATATATATATATATATATATATATATATATATATATATATATATATATATATATATATATATATATATATATATATATATATATATATATATATATATATGTATATATATATATATACATATATATACATATATATATATATATATATATATATATATATATATATATATATATATATATATATATATATATATATATATATATATATATATATATATATATATATATATATATATATATATATATATATATATATATATATATATATATATATATATATATATATATATATATATATATATATATACATATATATATATATATATATATATATATATATATATATATATATATATATATATATATATATATATATATATATATATATATATATATATATATATATATATATATATATATATATATATATATAAATGTGTGTGTTTCTGTGTGTGAGTGTCAATTACGTACCTCATCTTTCGCTTGTAAAAGCTCTTCTTCCAATTCTGCATTTTTTTCTAAAGCAATTCTTAAACGCTCGCGTACCTGTAAATAGGTGTAATAAATAGGTTCAATCACACTACATATCTACATATTACAGAAAGTTATATTCACAATTCAAAACACTTAGTGTATAGCAGTAGCAACTGTGCACAAAGGCGGATGGAAAAAACGTTTAAAAACGCGACTTTTCTCATTAGTTTCATAAAAACCAAAGCCAATATCTTCAAAGTTAGTATTTGTTATGCAAAAATTACCTTAGAATGGATTAGTGATAGTTAGAAGATCTGCTTTGAAGACTAACTGTGAAACTCTAAAAAAATGAATTCGACTAATCGGAAGCTACTCCTGACATGTTTATAAGTTCGATAATTTTTTTCCATAAATATCGGTTTATTAATCTTATTTTTGTGTATTACATCAACATTTTACAGTACAAGTGTTTTGACCCTTTGGCCTTTCATCTTTGTTGTTCATACGATTCGTTATTAATAATAGGTGTTTTAATTACTATTGTTTTACACACTGATGATAAGTTCGATAAATGGATTTTTTTTTATAAAAATGACCACAAATAACTATATTCTGTTAAACCCCAAATGATCTTCTTCTATGAATGTACAGAAAACAATGTTATGCTTATTGGTGTTTGGAGTCATTATGGTTAAACAAGGCAGTTCTATGTTTCGCATATAACTTCGAAAAATAGTTAACAGATAGTTTTCATGATGCTTCGTGCTTCATTTTACCCTTCGTGCTTCGTTTTACCCCAATTTTCCCTAAAATATAATATTATGTTGAAATCAGATTTACAATCCCGAAGCAGATTCAATATTACCTATCAATATTGGTCCATATTACGTAGAAAACTTCTGTGATCCAAGTACACATAATTCGTGCGGCCATCGAATCTATTTGCAATCTAATTTTTAGGACTTTTTTCGTAATATCAATCGATTATCATCAACCGCAATCAGCATGCTTTCGGTATGTGAAAGAAAGTTTAACCAGAGATACGACTTATGAAATAAATTGGGGTAAAACGGGTTAAACAGGTGAGTACTGTCATTCCCAGTGCGGTTGAATGTTTTGTACGTAATATGAACCCATATTGATAGATCGTATTGGATCTGCTTTTTGTTTGTACATCATATTTCAACTGAATATTATAACTAGAAAAGAAATGGGGTAAAACGATACAACGAGTTTGCTGCTGTCATTCTAACTATATGCAATGGATTTGTTAGACTTGTTACCTTTTTTTAATAACTATTTATTGGATAATGAGTTAAAATTAAATCATTAAGATTTAAATTGGGTGTTCCGCTACAAGTGGTGCCTTTTCAGCCATATTATGTACATGTTTTGGTTATTACCATGAGGACATCATTTGCTTCCGCAATTCTGTAATTTTTGTGTAGGGAAAATTGTAAACCTACTTGTATTTTGTAATGGGGAAACGGAACTATATACTAACTTACTAACTAATACAGATAGCGAATCGATTCAATTGAAGATTGCATCGATTTTTTGTTGGAATTTGCTAATAATATTATGTGACATTAAATCTAATGGTTCTATATTTGTGAGTCTGTGTAACTCATTTGTACTAAACCCAGGAGAACGCTTCAAAATCATTTTCAGAATTTTATTCTGAATCCTTTGAAGGGTTTTCTTCCTGGTGGAACAACAACTTGACCAAATTGGTACTGCATAAAGCATGGCTGGTCTGAAAATTTGTTTATAAATTAATAATCTGTTTTTTTAGACAGAACTTAGGATTTCTGTTTATGAGAGGATATAAACATTTAGTTTATTTATTACACTTTGCCAGGATTCCTTCAATGTGATCCTTGAAAGTGAGTATTTTGTCATACGTTATTTTGCTTGATTAGACCATGTCATTTCCAAGCCATTCAATTTGAGAATGTGATTATTGTTTGGTTTAAGAAAAGAAGCTCTTGGCTTATGAGGAAAGATAACTAATTGCGGTTTTTCTGCATTTGGTTTAATTTTCCATTTTGACAGATAATCACTGAAAATATTTAAGCTTCCTTGTAGGCGACTGCAGATCACTCTTAGATTTCTACCTGTGGCTAACAGACTTGTGTCGTTACAGAATAGCGATTTCTGGCAACCAACGGGTAGATTTGAAAGATCATAAGTGAAAATATTATACAAGATTGGAGCTATGCTCAAACCCTGCGGAACACCTGCTCGTACGGGTAGCCATTCAGAATAACAATTCTGATAGCTAACCTGAAGAGTACGATCAGTTCAATAATTTTGAATCATTTTGATCAAATAAATAGGAAACTGGAAATCAGACATTTTTGCTTTTAAACCTTTGTGCCAAACACTGTCGAAGCTTTTTCTATGTCTAGAAGAATAACTCCAGTGGATAACCCAGAAGATTTATTTGCTTTTATCATGTTCGTTACTCTGACAAGTTGATGACTAGTTGAATGTTCATGACGAAATCCAAACTACTCTGGTAAAAAAATTGAATTCTCATTTACATGAGACAACATTCTCAACAAGATATTTATTTCAAAATGTTTACTGATAGAAGAAAGTAAACTAATTGGTCGATAACTTGATGTTTCTGCTGTGTTTTTATCAAGTTTGAGGATAGGAATTACTTTAGCGTTTTTCCATCTTTTAGGGAAGTAAGCTAATGAAAAACACTTTTTGAAAATTTAAACCAGGAGTCTCAAGGCAACATCAGGAAGATTTTTAATAAGAATATTAAAAATTCCATCATTACGAGGAGCCTTCATGTTTTTAAGTTTTTGTTGCATAAAGCATGGCTGGTCTGAAAATTTGTTCATAAATTAATAATTTGTTTTTTTTAGACAGAACTTAGAATTTCTGTTCATGAGAGGATATAAACATATAATTTATTCATTACACTTTGCCAGGATTCCTTCAATGTGATCCTTGAAAGTGAGTTTTTTGTCATACGTTATTTTGCTTGATTAGACCATGTCATTTCCAAGCCATTCAATTTGAGAATGTGATTATTGTTTGGTTTAAGAAAAGAAGCTCTTGGCTTATGAGGAAAGATAACTAATTGCGGTTTTTCTGCATTTGGTTTAATTTTCCATTTTGACAGATAATCACTGAAAATATTTAAGCTTCTTTGTAGGCGACTGCAGATCACTCTACCTGTGGCTAACAGACTTATGTCGTTACAGAACAGCGATTTCTGGCAACCAACGGGTAGATTTGGAAGATCATAAGTGAAAATATTATACAAGATTGGAGCTACGCTCGAACCCTGCGGAACACCTGCTCGTACGGGTAGCAATTCAGAATAACAATTCTGATAGCTAACCTGAAGAGTACGATCAGTTCAATAATTTTGAATCATTTTGATCAAATAAATAGGAAACTGGAAATCAGACATTTTTGCTATTAAACCTTTGTGCCAAACACTGTCGAATGCTTTTTCTATGTCTAGAAGAGCAACTCCAGTGGATAACCCAGAAGATTTATTAGATTTTATCATGTTCGTAAAAAACTGTTCTGGTAAAAAAATTGAATTCTCATTTATATGCGGCATCATTCTCAACAAGATATTTATTTCAAAATGTTTACTGATAGAAGAAAGTAAACTAATTGGTCGATAATTTGATGTTTCTACTGGGTTTTTATAAAGTTTGAGGATAGGAATTACTTCAGCGTTTTTAGCGAACTGCTGAGCAAGTTTTTGAGCTTTCCGCCATTTGTAAGAAGTATTTGATTTCCTTCCTTGAGAGCAGGAAGTGGTTTCTGAGGTTTCTTAAGAACCTTAGAAAGTTTCCAGAATGGTTTAGAATAAGGTTTAATTTGTTCAACTTCTTTCGGAAAAGAGTAAATCTATGTTTAATCTCTTTTTGTAAATCCTTAATTATGTTTTCCATAGCAGGATCACGAGAGCGTTGATATTGTCGTCGACGAACATTGTTCAACCGAATGAGCAGCTGAAGATTGTCATCGATGATAGCAGAATTTAATTTAGTTTGAGATTTGGGAACTGAAAGATTTCTAGCATCGATAATGTAATGATTCAAATTATTTATTGATCAATTGCAGACGAGTTTTTCACGGAAGAGAAGCAAGTCGGATTACTGAGATGAAGAACTGTGAATTAACCAGCAGATAGTTGATTATGAAGTATTTTTCCATTACTGTTATTTTTCCTACAATTCCACTGGACATGCTTTGTATTTAAGTCCCCTATTACGCCTTTAAAGAAATTGAATTGTTCACCGGTGCATTGGAATGGCAAATATGCTCCAGCGATGAAATAAATTCCATGAATGGTTTTAACTTGGATTCTCAAGCTTTCAATAACTTTAGTATTGAAAGAAGGTAAAATTCGATGTTTATTTCCAGTAAACCAGTCCATTCCAGTAAACCTGTCAAATGGATGAACCACATAATATGAATTGCTTTTCAATTTGACATTTGGTTAAAAAAATGTTTTTGTCACAATGACAATATGAATTTTGTGAACTTTGAGAAAATTATTTAAAAGATCAAGGATTTTAAAGATCAAGCATTCCAATTTAAAATATTCAAATAATTATTTAACATCACTGTTAAATTTTAAATTCATTATAATATTATTTTCAAATTGCCATTAAATTTGAAAAGTTTCAAAAATGATGAAGTCGAATTCATTTGAAAAAGTTAATCCTGTAGGTAGATCATTCTATTTTCCGTTATATCATCTAAATCGACTTCTTTTAAATATGCGAATGGCATTGAATGAATAGGTAAATGTTTACCTGTTACAATAGTGTAACTGCCATTAGAAGAAGATGGCTTGGCCAATCTACCTATTAATAAATTGTTTTCGCTAGAAGACGAACTGGAAGGCGTTCCTGTTTTTAGTTTGTTTACATTAGAAGAATTATGTGGTAGTTGTCTACCTGTTATAAAAGCGTAACTGTCATTAGAAGAAGATGATGTTTTCGTTTGAAGACGAATAGTAAGGTACCTGCTGTTTGTTCTAAATTCGAAGAAATAAGTGCCTTCTAAGGCGTAGCATTTTTAATTTTTTTTTGATTTTCAGATATGTTCTGTAAATTTAAGGTCCATCGCAATTTGAACATGATTATTTATCAGTGATTTCATTCATTGAACAAACGTCTTTCGAATGCGATTTACCACAATTCAAACACCGTATATCCATATGACAATTTTTGGTTCCATGGCCGAAGCCTTGGCAACGACGACATTGCATTAAGTTTGCAACACGATTTTGCCGTTTATAATGTTTCCAATGAATTTCAATGTGGGAAATAAAACACACTTTTTCTAAAGTTTTCAAATTGTTTACATCACTTCGATTGAAGTGTATTAGGTAAAGTTCATGGGAAATTCCAGAACGTGGTTTAGAGGTACCATTTGCTCTTTTTTTCATAAGTATTACTTGGGAAGGGGTAAAACAAAAAAAAATCTTTTAGTTCATTTTTAATTGCATTACTACTTTGATCATTTGATAAGCCCTTCAAGACAGCTTTGAAGGGTCTGTCTGATTTTATATCATATGAATAAAATTTATGAAGTTTCTCGGACAAATACCGAATAAGACGTTCGTAATCTTCCAATCCATTAACCAAGACTCGACATTCTCCTCTTCGTCCGATTTGAAATGAGACTTTTACTTCCGGGAGAAAAGTAGAAAGCTCAGTACGGAATGCTTTGCAATTGGAAATCATCACCGTCACTGGTGGCATAGATTGTTGTTTCTTCCCAGAACGACAAGCGTCCATTTTGGGAATTTTCGAAGAATTTTCTTTTATTTCGCTACAATCGGATTCAGGAAGAATCTCGTAAATATTGTTAGACGGCATAGGATCAACGGAAGGGAAATCCGTCCGTTGTCTTTTATTTATTTATTTTTACATTCAGATTCTATAAGATCGTGAATGTTATTAGAAAAAAACTGAATAACGGATTGTGATTTGTTCCGTATTGAATTACTTTTAGCCTTAGGCTTGTTGCCTTTCCGTTTGATCCCAGGCATTTTTGAAACGAATAAAATTTGAATTTTAAATAACTATGCTAAATTAGTCTTCGAATAGACTCCTAGTTTGGTTGAGTCTTGATAAAGACTGATTTTGTAGTAGTCTTAATAAAGACTGATTTTGTAGTAGTCTTAATAAAGACTGATTAGTTCGAAGAATAATTTTTTGGATGGATAGCCTTAAAAAAGGCTGATAAATTTCTTAGTCTTAAAAAACTGATTATATTAGAATATCACTCTTTGTATAGCCTCGAGAAAGGCTGACTAATTGCTAGTTTTCAAATAGACTGTTAGTGAGTCAGGTAGCCTTGAAAAAGACTGAAGCCTTGAATCAATGAAACTCTAGGAAGCCAGAAAAAATTCTAGGAGCCAAGAGCTATTCGTATGACCTTTTACCATTTTTATGAATATAAAAAATAGTTATAGAATTCGCTCAAACTTTAGAACAATTTTCCGAGGACTGCCGAGTGCCATATACCAATCGATTCAGCTCGATGAACTGAGTAAATGTCCGTGTGTGTGTGTGTTGTCAACTAAGAAGTCGAGATCTCAGAGATGGCTAGACCGATTTTGATCGAGCTAGTCGCAAATGAAAGGTCTCCCCGTCATCCTGAACGCTATTGAATGAGATCGAATGTTTACTCTTTGAATTATACGAAATTTTAGGTAAAAATTTTCAGTTTTTTGACAGTATCTGTCACACTCGACCTTGAAAACAGAATATGTATCCTGACTTAGATTTCGCACGGTAATAGCTATCCAACAAGCCATAGATTATTAAAATCCGTCCACTTTTAACGGAGATATCGACATTTTTGTGTAAGCGACTTTTCCCCCTATTTCAGCAGTAGGAGTTTTGTGCATTGTCGGACAAAGCAATGCTTGGGAGCAACGTGAAACACGATTTGTATACTGTTGCATACAATTGTTTCTAAATACTAAAAAGACTGTGTACAGCATCCTTTTCATGACAATATGGCTCGGACCGATTTTTGCACGGTACGTTTTTGGCAACATAATCGTTCGAATATGGCATATGTAAACCAGACGATTTTCGAGTTGAAATCAATTCCATAAATCTATTGATTTAAACTACCTACAGCAAGAAATGCTGGCAGAACATGCACCCATATAAAATTCGAATCAGTTCGTCGAGATCAGAAAATGCGTGTGTGAAAAATAATTTCACTCCTTTTTTCTCGGAGATGACTCAACCATTTTCTACAAATTCAGATTCATACGAAAAGTCATATGCTCCCAAACAAAGTTCCTGAACTACGTCGGGATCCGACTTCTGGTTCCTGAGCTACAGGATGATATGCCAAACGATACTAAAATAGTGTAACTTATTTTTCCCATAGCTGGCTGAACCGATCTAAGATTCAAATGAAATCTATGAATCATCTAAGATTCAAATAAAAGTCTTAAGATCCTATAAAACATCTTGCTTTTTAATCAGATCCAACTTCCGGTTCAGGAGATACAGGGTGATTAGTATAAAAATCTCTATTTCGCAAAAAATAATCTGGTTTGCAGATTTGGATAGTCGATAGCCAAATGAATCTATTTCAGTTTTAGTGGTATTCAGTTTTCGACTCGGAAGGTATTCAAAAATTTAATTCGCGCTACGATTTCTTAAACATGTCTACACTGATTTTTAAACATTTTGAATCAAGCTTCTCAAGCGAATTCAACTGACTTTAGCTACGCCGATTTTCGAATTCCGGTTCCAGTATCGAATCATTTCTCGAAGCTCAATCGTTTTCTCGAAAAAGCCAAATCGAATTTCAAAAACAAAAATTCAAATTAAACGATTTACGGTCCCATACAAAATTAATGAAATTTATCCGATTCTGGAATTACAGGGTTATGAATTTTTAAAATTCATACCGATATAGAAGATGACAATATAAAAAAGCTGCAAAGATGGACTCAAAACTATTGCAATTTATTCGTCATATTAATTTATGGCCATACGAATCGTTTTCGGTTATGCTGGTTCATGAATACTGGTTCTAGTAGTACCGTAAATAACTGTCAACTCTAAGGTAAAACTTATTTAGACATCTCATGAAAAGTTCAACCGATTCTTATACGGTTAGATTCAAATTCGATCCGATTTGCAGTTTCGACATTACAGGGTAATGTGTAAAGAGATGCGGATGATAAAAAACATGTTTTAATCCACCTAGTGGTATAATGATGCCTTTATCATGTACATATAATATTGTGGAATTCTATTCAAATTGATCTCTTCGATTTTTGAAAGAAACCAAGAGATTGTTTATGCATAACATTCATGTTTAGTGCTGTTTTAGTGCTTTGATTGCGTAAGTCATCCTTAAGAAAACGAAATGGGTTCACTATTACATCCTCTTCCGGACCGGAAAACGAGAACCGGTATAATCAAAGTCGGTTCGTACAGCCACCAACTAACATGACATACAAACTCTACTAGTACGCACTCTAAATTACGATTTAAATGTTTGTTGCATGCGAACATATTTTAAGTGAAGGTGTACAATATTGAACACACTTTATCCTATAATTCCGGAACCGAAGTCGGATTCGGATGAAATTCTGGAATTCCGTATGGGATCGAAATACCTTTCATTTGAATCTAAGTTTGTGGAAATCGGTCAAACCATCGCTGAGAAAAGTTAGAGAGATCTATTTTGGTATATATGACCACTATATCCGGTACTTCCGGAACCGGATACCGGGAACCAGGATAGCCGGAATCGATTTGTTTAGTTTTGATACCAGTTTATAAATTTTTTTACGTATTTTGTTTCGCCGGTATATGTGACGGTGTACAATATTGAACACACTTTACCCTACAATTCCGGAACCGGAAGTTGGATCCTGATGAAATTCAGGAATTCCGCATGGGACCGGAAGACCTTTCATTTGAATTTAAGTTTGCGGAAATCGGTCAAAGCATCACTGAGAAAAGTGAGTGAGATCCATTTTCGTATATATGACCACTATTTCCGGTACTTCCGGAACCGGATACCGGGAACCAGGATAACCGGAATCGATATTTTTAGTTACCTACTAATAATGACTATCGATTTGTGTGGTTTTGAGACCAGTTTAAAATTTTTTTTACGTGTTTTGTGTCGCCGGTTTAAGTGACGGTGTACAATATTGAACACACTTTACCCTATAATTCCGGAATCGGAAGTCGTTTACGTTTTTTGTTCCACCGGTTTAAGTAACTGTGTACAATATTGAACACACTTTACCCTATAACTCCGGAACCAGAAGTCGGATCCGGATGAAATTCAGGAATTCCGTATGATAACACGAGTTCTTTCATTTGAATCTAAGTTCATCAAAATCGGTTGAGCCATCTCCGAGAAAATCTAGTGAGATTATTTGACACATATACACACACACATAGACATTTCTCAGCTCGATGAACTGAGTCGAATGGTATATGACACTAGTATTTTCACTAGTCGGTTTTTCAAGTGATTGCATAACCTTTTTATATGAGAAAGGCAAAAAGGTAGATTAAGCACGTTTTACATTAGAAACACTATATTCGCTTTTCTGCAAAAACTTCGGTTTTATGTTATATAGTTAAGCTTGAATACGATGCAGTATAAAAAGAAAACTTGGGGTAAAATTAACATGATAGCGTTTTTTGCGGCCCTTCAAAATACGTGGAATCAAGTTTACTGACCATTTTACACCAACAAAGTGCTTTGTCGTCAGCTGTATCATGCCTTCAAAAAATCAGT
Source organism: Malaya genurostris (assembly GCF_030247185.1). NCBI lineage: Eukaryota > Metazoa > Arthropoda > Insecta > Diptera > Culicidae > Malaya > Malaya genurostris. The sequence continues at coordinate 167,350,359 of NC_080571.1, read as the reverse complement.
CGGTGTTGAACAGTCGTTCGCACCGCACGCGTTTAGCTCTTGGCTCCTGGAAATTTTTTCTAGCTACCTAGAGTTTCATTGATTCAAGGCTTCAGTCTTTTTCAAGGCTACCTGAATCACTAACAGTCTTTTTAAAGACGAACAATTAGTCAGCCTTTCTCAAGGCTATACAAAGAGTGATATTAGAGTGACTAAGTGATACAAAGAGTGATATTAGACTGACTAAGAAATTAATCAGCTTTTTTAAGGCTAGCTATTCAAAGAACTATTCTTCGAACTAATTAGTCTTTATCAAGACTTTTTCTAACTAGGAGTCTAATCGAAGACTAATTTAGCCTAGTTAATTTAATTTAAAATTTCATTCATTTAAAAAATGCCTGCGTCCAACCGGAAAGGCAACAAGCCTAAGGCTAAAAAATAATTCAAAACGGAATAAATCACAATCCGTTATTCAACATTTTTCTAATAACATTCACGATCTTATAGGATCTGAATGTAAAAATAAAAGACAACGGACGGATTTCCCTTCCGTTGATCCTATGCCGTCTAATAATTTTTACGAGATTCTTCCTGAATCCGATTGTAGCGACATAGAAGAAAATTCTTCGAAAATTCCCAAAATGGACGCTTGTCGTTCTGGGAAGAAACATCAATCTATGCCACCAGTGACGGTGATGATTTCCGACTTCAAAGCATTCCGTACTGAGCTTTCTACTTTTCTCCCGGAAGTAAAAGTCTCATTTCAAATCGGACGAAGAGGAGAATGTCGAGTCTTGGTTGATGGATTGGAAGATTACGAACGTCTTATTCGATATTTGTCCGAGAAACTTCATAAATTTTATTCATATGATATAAAATCAGACAGACCCTTCAAGGCTGTATTGAAAAGCTTATCAAATGATCAAAGTACTGATGAAATTAAAAATGAACTAAAAGAATTGCTTGGTTTTGCCCCTTCCCAAGTAATACTTATGAAAAAAGAGCGAATGGTACTTCTAAACCACGCTCTGGAATTTCCCATGAACTTTACCTAATACACTTCAATCGAAGTGATGTAAACAATTTGAAAACTTTAGAAAAAGTACGTTTCATTTTCCACATTAAAATCCATTGGGAACATTATAAACGGCATAATCGTGTTGCAAACTTAACGCAATGTCGTCGTTGCCAAGGCTTCGGCCATGGAACCAAAAATTGTCATATGGATATACGGTGTTTGAATTGTGGTAAATCGCATTCGAAAGACGTTTGTCCAATGAATGAAACCACTGATAAATTTTCATGTTCAAATTGCGATGGAAATCATAAATCCAATTATTTGAAATGTCCTGTCAGGGAAAAAAAATTTAAACGCTCGTTCGCCTAGACAACAAGTCAAATCAACGACCTTAAATTTACGGAACATACCTGAAAATCAAAAAACCGTTATAAATGCCACGCCTAATTCTTCTAAGGCACTTATTTCTTCTAATTTAAAACAAAAAAACAGATGCGCCTTCCCATTCTAACGAAAACAATTTATTGACAGGTAGATCGACCTCGTCATCATCTTCTTCTAATGTCACTTATGCCAGTATAACAGGTAGAAATTTACCACTTAATTCTTCTAATGTGAATAGTCAAAACACGGGACCGCCTTGCAGTTCATCTTCTAACGAAAACAATTTATTAATAGGTAGACCGGCCAAATCATCTTCTTCTAATGGCAGTCTACCTACAATGCCATTCGCTTCTTGCCATTCGCTTCAATGCCATTCGCTTCTTTGAATGAAGTTGATTTAGGCGATATAACTGAAAATAAAATGATCTACCTACAAGATCAACTTTTTCAAATGATCATCCGAATGAATTCGACTTCATCACTTTTTGAAGCATTTCAAACTGGATGGCAATTCGCAAATAATATTATAATGAATTTAAAATTTAACAGTGATGTTAAATAATTCTTTGAATATTTTAAACTGGAGTGCTCGATCTCAAAAATCTAGTGGAGATGAATTTTATAATTTTCTTAAAGTTCACAAAATTCATATTGCCATTGTGACAGAAACTTGACTTGACAGGTTTACTGGAATGGGTGGTGGAGTTGCCATTTTTGTCCAACGGCAAATTAAACATCGAATTTTACCTTCTTTCAACAATAAAGTTATTGAAAGCTTGTGAATCGAAGTTGAAACCATTCATGGAATTTATTTAATCGCTGGAGCATATTTGCCATTCCAATGCACCGGCGAACAATTAAATTTCTTTAAAGGCGATTTGCAAAAACTCACAAGATATCGATCAAAATTTGTCGTAATAGGGGACTTAAATGCTAAGCATGTCCAGTGGAATTGTAGGCAAATAACAGTAATGGTAAAATACTTCATAATCAACTCTCAGCTGGTTACTTCACAGTTCTTCATCCCAGTAATCCGACTTGTTTCTCTTCCGTGAAAAACCGTCTACAATTGATCTGGTTCTAACAGATCAAAGTCACATTTGTAGTGAACCGATTACACATGCTGACTTTGACTCAGATCATCTTCCTGTAACATTCAGACTTTCCAACGAAGCTATAATTAATCCTATTAGTTCTATATTCAACTATCATAGAGCTAATTGGTTGAATTACAGATCTCACATTGAAAATCATGTGGATCATGAAACTATTTTAGAAAATTCTGCGGACATCGACACAGCAATTGATAATTTGAATCATTATATTATCGAAGCTAGAAATCTTTCAGTTCCCAAAGCTCAAACTAAATTAAATTCTCCTATCATCGATAACAATCTTCAACTGCTCATTCGGTTGAAGAATGTTCGTCGACGACAAAATCTACGTTCTCGTGATCCTGCTATGAAAATCATAGTTAAGGATTTACGAAAAGAAATTAAACATAGATTTACTCTTTTGCGAAATGAAAATTTCGCTAGAGAAGTTGAACAAATTAAACCATATTCTAAACCTTTCTGGAAACTTTCTAAGGTTCTTAAGAAACCTCAGAAAGCAATTCCTGCTCTCAAGGATGGAAATCAAATACTTCTTACAATTGGCGAAAAAGCTCAAAAACTTGCTCAGCAGTTCGAGAGTGTACACAATTTTAATTTGAACGTTGTGAGTCCTATTGAAAATGAAGTCTCACTGAAATATGAGCATATTTCAACCCAAGCGTAATCACAAGATGACATTATTGAGACGAATTTTGATGAAATTAAATCAATTATTAGGAAACTTAAAAACATGAAGGCTCCTGGTAATGATGGAATTTTTAATATTCTTATTAAAAATCTTTCCGATGTTGCCTTGAGACTCCTGGTTAAAATTTTCAACAAGTGTTTTTCATTAACTTACTTCCCAAACAGATGGAAAAACGCTAAAGTAATTCCTATCCTCAAACCTGATAAAAACCCAGCAGAAACATCAAGTTATCGACCAATTAGCTCACTCTCTTCTATCAGTAAACTTTTTGAAAAAATTATCTTGTTGAGAATGATGTCTCATATAAATGAGAAATCAATTTTTTTACCAGAGCAGTTTGGATTTCGTCATGAACATTCAACTACTCATCAACTAGTAAGAGTCACGAACATGATAAAAGCAAATAAATCTTGTGGGTTATCCACTGGAGTTGCTCTTCTAGACATAGAAAAAGCATTCGACAGTGTTTGGCACAAAGGTTTAATAGCAAAAATGTCTGATTTCCAGTTTCCTATTTATTTGATAAAAAAATCATGTTTAAAAAATCATGTTTATTTGTTGAATCTTCGGAAAGTACCGTACAGATATTTCTTAACGTAATGTATCAATGTTTGTCTAAATTGATTAAAAGTGTCTTATCGCTAACTTATAACTAGATTTAGTTAAATTAAAATCAAAAAGATGGAAAGTATCATTAAATTTTCTACAGCATCTATCCACCGGGTTGTTTTGTCCATATACTGTACGATGTCTAGGTATCATAAAAAATGGCGGGTTCTCATAACACGAGCAGGAACATATACATTGATGCTGGCTCATATATCAGTACAGTCAATGTTATTCGATAGCATGTCATAGATAAACATTCTTTGTAAAAATGTACGACGGGATTCCAATGTTGGTAAGTCTAGTAGTTTGCATCTATCGATGTACGGTGGCAGATTGAATTGGTCGTTCCATTGTAGTTTCCTTAGTGCGAAACGAACAAAGCATTTTTGGACGCGTTCCAATCGGTAGCTTTGCACGTCGTAATACGGCGCCCACACTCGTACAGCGTACAGAGGGGTCTCGTATAACGCGGTACACCGGGGGCGTGAAAAGCGAATCCGCGATAAACGGGACCCAGAGCATATGGGATTTCGACTGATTGGGGCTGTGAACGATTATCTCGCTTCGGTCGACAGATAGAGCTATACAGTCTTCGGCAAACTTGTCGTAGATACTTAGACCAACAATTTAGTGTAGTTTGTCCGACAATTTGTTGAGAACTACACCGCCAGGGGCGCTTTGAAAAGAGCATGAAATAATTCATATATTCACAATAGAAAAACAGTTTGACCATGAAATATCGCGAATATTTTACTTTCGGTGGTGTCGGTGTTTTCGGAAAGAATGTTCCGGAGGTCAAAACAGATCAAATGGTGTAAACAGTAATTGAAATTTCTCGCATGGCTGACTCTTGTGTGCCATTTAACGTTCGAAATTCCAGCAACTCAAAATCATGTTGACTTATTAAGATGGTTTCTTCGAGAAGGTGTTTTAAGGTTCCAATACCTATTGAACGATTGATGAAACAGTTCTTATTGTATCTACAATGTGATCTTCTGTAACTGAATACCATACTCGTTAATGAGAGTAATCTTATCGATCAGTTTATGAATAAGTTGATGAAGGAGAGACAGATTTTGAACTGTTTTTTCTAGAAGGCGTTAATAAGTTACTAAAGTATTGAGATGAAAAAGCTATCGACATCTGAAATCTGAGGAACTTGATAGTGTGAAAACTAGAATTTCATACTTGATTTTTTGATTATTTATACAATTATATAATGTTAAGTACATAAAATGTGACATATATTGCTCATATAGTTTGATTTTGTTTTTTATTTGAATTAAACCTTTTTTATTGAACAGGGAAAAGCCCATTGGAGCAAAAATTTCATAGTCACACTCTTCATCAGGCAGTAAATCTATAAATTCAGTTTTTGTAACAAGTGCGGATAACCAATTCGAGATTGTAACAAAAGCTGCTACGTAAACGACAAAAGGCATATTTCGGTGAACTGATGAGAAGCAAAAATCGAAAAGTTTGCAGGGATCACTGCAAGGGAAACTACGAAAAGCAAACCGAAGAAGTTTATTCTGAATGGCTTCGACGCGGTGGATGTCACGTTAACAATAAAGAGCCAAAAAGACAGTACCATTGCCGTAATCAATTTATCAGCGATCTTTTCACCGAAATCCTTAATTTCAGAAATTATTCTTTCGTTCTCAATATCATCGATTTGTGTACCAGGTTAAAAAAAAAGATTGAAGTAGTTTTTTTCCAGCAATTTTTCAACGTTGATGACTTAATTTGAACTAAAACTGATTGAATGCAATCAAGCAATTCTGATGTTGCGATTTAAGCAAAATTATTCTAACTCGGGAATGAAACAGTTTTGCATTCAATCTTGGGAAATTTCTCCAATCATCCAGCCTTTTTTATTGCTCCGGTAGTGTACTGGGAGATTCGAACACTGCAAAATTTTTTAAAGCGCGTGATTTGGTACATTATTAACACTCCAAATACCAAACCTAAAAAAAGTTGGAACGGTAACTTCAATCTGTCATAGCTCAGCTGTTTTTCAACGAATCTTAATAAATTTTACACCCACGAATTTTGTGAAGTTCGTAAATTGATTCAAAAATTTTGTAGCAGACGATTGGTAAAAGAAAACCAATGAAAATAGGATTTTTCCGTTCCAGGTTTTTTTTCAAGCGCCCAAAATGCCCTATCTGCTTAATTTCTACTGGATGCTCAGAATCTGAAATAACAGTTAGCTACAACGTATATATAAGAAAAAATTACATATTCACGTCTCTAACACAACCAAATGAAACGAAAAACAAGAATCTATGATCGTTCTCTCTGTTGCACTGTACTAAATTACTGTTCCCATTACCGAATACTTTTTGATAAATCAAGCAATGTTGAGGAAGATACACTGCTCTTAAATTCACACACAAGCTTTTATCAATCTTCTAACCAGTTTGTAAACCCTCGAAAAAACGATCTTAATAAATCAACAAAAAACAAGATTACAGGAATTTCTAACCCAGAATTGCACACCAACGTCACCAAGTGAGAAAAAATTTTACAACTGTTCACAGTATTTAATCTGTTTTTACCTCCTCTACTTTCTTTCTGAAAACTCCGCCAATCTATATCATCAGATTTTAGAGATATAACATAATAAATTTTATGTGATCACAATAGCGCCATTCTGTGGGAAGGTTCTCAACTAACAGTTTTCATAATGTAAACTATAACATTCCTAACAACTTTCCAACAAACAACACCGCTCTATATATTTTAGTTCTTTTTATAAGAACGTAGTTCTGATAATCCATATTTGTATTCAAGCGCATTAGCTACAACTGATGGAGTAAGTCCGAGTTAATACTTTTGCTGTTTGCCGAACTCCCGAATTCCCGCATTCTTCAAAATACTATAATTTGCGAGTTACAAATCGTTTTGTCTGTATTAAGCGAATGATTTATATCATGCATTTTTCGAAGCGCCCCTAGCGGAGCAGTTCTTAACTAATTGTATGTCAAACTAAACTAAATTGTTGGTCTAAGTATCTACAACAAGTTTGCTGAAGTGGCTCTATCTGTTGACCGAAGCGAGATAACCGCTGACAGCCCCAATCAGTCAACATCCCATATGCTCTGGGTCCCGTTTATCGCGGTTATCCGGCAATAACGAATCCGGCAACAACGAATACCGGCAAAACCGAATCCGCGTTGTACGAGACCCCACTGTATTCCAAAATACATCAAATTAGGGCGCAGTAGAAAACTTTTAGTGTGTAGAAATCATTAAAATCAGCGGTATTTCGTTTCAGAAAACCCAACATTGCAAATGCTTTAGCCGTAGTTGATGCAATATGGGCCGTGAAGCTAACAGTTCTGCTGAAAAGTTCGTATCGTTTAATAGAAACACACATTTTTGCCAAAATTCGTTTTTATTATTCAACATAATTGTCATCAGAGGCGATACAGCGATTAAAGCGATCTTCCAACTTTTCGATACCATTTTTGTAGCACGATTTGTCCTTTTCCTCAAAATAGGCCTCAGTTTCAGCGATTACCTCTCCATTGCTTCTATATTTTTTACTAGCGAGCATTCTCTTGAGGTCTGAGAACAGGAAAAAGTCACTGGAGGCCAAATCTGGAGAATACGGTGGATGAAGGAGGAATTCGAAGCCCAATTCGTTCAATTTCAGCATGGTTTTCATCGACTTGTGACACGGTGCATTGTCTTGATGAAACAAAACTTTTTTCTTCTTCAAATGAGGTCGTTTTTTTGAAATTTCGTCCTTCAAACGCTCTAATAACGCTATATAATAGTCACTGTTGATGGTTTTTCCCTTTTCAAGGCAATCGATGCCATAATCTTACCGGCCGATTGTTGAGTCTTTCCACGCTTTGGGTTCGGTTCATCGCGTACAGTCCACTCAGCTTGGGTCAATTGGGCTCCGGAGTGAAGTGATGGAGCCATGTTTCGTCCATTGTTATATATCGACGAAAAAAATCGGTTTTATTTCGATATAACAGCTCTAAACACTGCTCAGAATCATCAATTCGTTGTTGTTTTTGATCGATTGTGAGATCACGCGGCACCCATTTTGCACAAAGCTTTCTCATATCCAAATATTCGTGAATAATATGTCCAACACGTTCCTTTGATATCTTTAGGGTGTCAGCTATCTCGATCAACTTCACTTTACGGTCATTGAAAATCATATTGTGGATTTTTTTCACGTTTTCATCGGTAACAGCCTCTTTTGGACGTCCACTGCGTTCATCGTCTTCGTGCTCATATGACCAGTACGAAATTTTGTAAACCACTTACAAATTGTTGCTTCAAGCCATTTTTTGGTATCGGCGGCACTTTTTTTCATCAAAAAGTAGTGTTTCATCAACACACGAAATTCCTTTTTTCCATTTTTTTTCACAATAACAAAAGTAGCTTCACTCAAAATGCAGTATCTCACAAACTAATAATCAGACAGCTGTCAAATTCATACACGTATCTTTTGAAGGTTGGTACTAACTGAAAATGGTATGGATTTTTTTTTAAATAACTATTTATTGGAATATGAGTTAAAATTAAATTATAAGGATTTAAATTGGGTGTTCAGCCACAAGTGGTGAATTTTCAGCCCTATTATATATATATATATATATGATTTGGTTATTACCATGAGGACATTATTTGCTTCCGCAATTCTGAGATTTTTGTGTAGGGAAAATTCTAAACCTACTTGTATTGTGTAATGGGGAAAAGGAACTTATACACTAACTTACTAACTAATACAGAGAGCGAATCGATTCAATTGAAGATTGCATCGATTTTTGTCGGAATTTGCTAATAATATTATGTGACATTACATCTAATGGTTCTATATTTGTGAGACTGTGTAACTCATTTGTACTAAACCAGGGAGGACGCTTCAAAATCATTTTCAGAATTTTATTCTGAATCCTTTGAAGCGTTTCCTTCCTGGTTGAACAACAACTTGACCAAATTGGTACTGCATAAAGCATTGCTGGTCTGAAAATTTGTTTATAAATCAACAACTTGTTTTTTAGACAGAGCTTAGAATTTCTGTTTATAAGAGGATATAAACATTTAATATATTTATTACACTTTGCCTGGATTCCTTCAATGTGATCTTTGAAAGTTTTTTGTCATACGTTAAACCTAAGTATTTAGCTTGATCAGACCATGTCAATTCCAAGCCATTCAATTTGAGAATGTGATTATTGTTTAGTTTAAGAAAAGAAGCTCTTGGCTTATGAGTAAAGATAATTATTTTCATTTTTGCTGCATTTGGTTTAATTTTCCATTTTGACAGATAATCACTGGAAATATTTAAACTTCTTTGTAGGCGACTGCAGATCACTCTTAGATTTCTACCTGTGGCTAACAGACTTGTGTCGTCACAGAATAGCGATTTCTGACAACCAACGGGTAGATTTGGAAGATCAGAAGTGAAAATATTATACAAGATTGGAGCTACGCTCGAACCCTGCGGAACACCTGCTCGTACGGGTAGCAATTCAGATTTACAATTCTGATAGCTAACCTGAAGAGTACGATTAGTTAAATAATTTTGAATCATTTTGATCAAATAAATAGGAAACTGGAAATCAGACATTTTTGCTATTAAACCTTTGTGCCAAACACTGTCGAATGCTTTTTCTATGTCTAGAAGAGCAACTCCAGTGGATAACCCAGAAGATTTATTTCATTTTATCATGTTCGTTACTCTGACAAGTTGAAGAGTAGGTGAATGTTCATGACGAAATCCAAACTGTTCTGGTAAAAAAAATTGAATTCTCATTTATATGAGGCATCATTCTCAACAAGATATTTTTTTCAAAAAGTTCACTGATAGAAGAAAGTAAGCTAATTGGTCGATAACTTGAAGTTTCTGCTGGATTTTTATCAGGTTTCAGGATAGGTTTTACTTTAGCGTTTTTCCATCTTTTTGGGAAGTAAGCTAATGAAAAACACTTGTTGAAAATTTTAACCAGGAGTCTCAAGGCAACATCGGGAAGATTTTTAATAAGAATATTAAAAATTCCATCATTACCAGGAGCCTTCATGTTTTCGAGTTTCCTAATAATTGATTTAATTTCATCAAAATTCGTCTCAATAATGTCATCGTGTGATAACACTTGGGTTGAAATATGATCATATTTCAGTGAGACTTCATTTTCAATAGGACTCACAACGTTCAAATTGAAATTGTGTACACTCTCGAACTGCTGCGCAAGTTTTTGAGCTTTTTCGCCATTTGTAAGAAGTGTTTGATTTCCTTCCTTGAGAGGAGGAATTGGTTTCTGAGGTTTCTTAAGAACCTTAGAAAGTTTCCAGAAAGGTTTAGAATATGGTTTAATTTGTTCAACTTCATTAGCGAAATTTTCATTTCGCAAAAGAGTAAATCTATGTTTAATTTCTTTTTGTAAATCCTTAACTATGTTTTTCATAGCAGGATCACGAGAACGTTGATATTGTCGTCGACGAACATTCTTCAACCGAATGAGTAGTTGAAGATTGTCATCGATGATAGGAGAATATAATTTAGTTGGAGCTTTGGGAACTGAAAGATTTCTAGCTTCGATAATGTAATGATTCAAATTATCAATTGCTGTGTCGATGTCCGCAGAATTTTCTAAAATAGTTTCATGATCCACATGATTTTCAATGTGAGATCTGTAATCCAACCAATTAGCTCTATGATAGTTGAATATAGAACTAATAGGATTAATTATAGCTTCGTTGGAAAGTCTGAATGTTACAGGAAGATGATCTGAGTCAAAGTCAGCATGTGTAATCGGTTCACTACAAATGTGACTTTGATCCGTTAGAACCAGATCAATTGTAGACGGTTTTTCACGGAAGAGAAACAAGTCAGATTACTGGGATGAAGAACTGTGAAGTAACCAGCTGAGAGTTGATTATGAAGTATTTTACCATTACTGTTATTTTGCCTACAATTCCACTGGACATGCTTAGCATTTAAGTCCCCTATTACGAAAAATTTCGGTCGATATCTTGTGAGTTTTTGCAAATCGCCTTCAAAGAAATTTAATTGTTCGCCGGTGCATTGGAATGGCAAATATGCTCCAGCGATGAAATAAATTCCATGAATGGTTTCAACTTCGATTCCCAAGCTTTCAATAACTTTAGTATTGAAAGAAGGTAAAATTCGATGTTTAATTTGCCGTTGGACAAAAATGGCAACTCCATCACCCATTCCAGTAAACCTGTCGAATCGATGAACCACATAATGTGGATTACTTTTCAATTTGACATTTGGTTTAAGAAAAGCTTCTGTCACAATGGCAATATGGATTTTGTGAACTTCGAGAAAATTATAAAATTCATCTTCACTCGATTTCAAAGATTGAGCATTCCAATTTAAAATATTCAAATAATTATTTAACATCACTGTTAAATTTTAAATTCATTATAATATTATTTGCAAATTTCCATCCGATTTGAAATGCTTCAAAAAGTGATGAAGTCGAATTCATTTGGATGATTATTTAGAAAAGTTGATCTTGTAGGTAGATCATTTTATTTTCAGTTATATTGCCTAAATCGACTTCATTTAAAGAAGCGAATGGCATTGAAGGAATATTTGTAGGTAGACTGCCATTAGAAGAAGATGATTTGGCCGGTCTACCTGTTAATAAATTGTTTTCGTTAGAAGATGAACTGCAAGGCGGTGCTGTGTTTTGATTATTTACATTAGAAGAAATAGGTGGTAGTTTTCTACCTTATATACCAGCATAACTGACATTAGAAGAAGATGATAACGAGGTCGATCTACCTGTCAATGAATTGTTTTCGTTAGAAGACGAATTGGCCTACCTGTTTTTTGTTTGAAATTCGAAGAAATAGGTGCCTTAGAAGAATTGGGCGTGGCATTTGTAACGGTTTTTGGATTTTCAGGTATTTTCTGTAAATTTAGGGTCGTTGATTTGACTTGTTGTCTAAGCGAACGAGCATTTAAATTTTTTTCCCTGACAGGACATTTCAAATAATTAGATTTGTGATTTCCATTGCAATTTGAACATGAAAATTTATCAGTGGTTTCATTCATTGGACAAACGTCTTTCGAATGCGATTTACCACAATTCAAACACCGTATATTCATATGACAATTTTTGGTTCCATGACCGAAGCCTTGGCAACGACGACATTGCGTTAAGTTTGTAATAGGATTATGCCGGTTATAATGTTCCCAATGAATTTTAATGTGGGAAATGAAACGTACTTTTTCTAAAGTTTTCAAATTGTTTACATCACTTCGATTGAAGTGTATTAGGTAAAGTTCATGGGAAATTCCAGAGCGTGGTTTAGAAGTACCATTCGCTCTTTTTTTCATAAGTAATACTTGGGAAGGGGCAAAACCAACCAATTCTTTTAGTTCATTTTTAATTTCATCAATACTTTGATCATTTGATAAACTTTTCAAGACAGCCTTGAAGGGTCTGTCTGATTTTATATCATATGAATAAAATTTATGAAGTTTCTCGGACAAATACCGGTTAAGACGTTCATAATCTTCCAATCCATCAACCAAGACTCGACATTCTCCTCTTCGTCCGATTTGAAATGAGACTTTTACTTCTGGGAGAAAAGAAGAAAGCTCAGTACGGAATGCTTTGAAGTCGGAAATCATCACCGTCACTGGTGGCATAGATTGTTGTTTCTTCCCAGAACGACAAGCGTCCGTTTTGGGAATTTTTGAAGAATTTTCTTCTATGTCGCTACAATCGGATTCAGAAAGAATCTCGTAAATATTGCTAGACGGCATAGATTCAACGGAAGGGAAATCCGTCCGTTGTCTTTTATTTTTACATTCAGATTCTATAAGATCGTGAATGTTATTAGAAAAATGTTGATTAACGGATTGTGATTTATTCCGTATTGAATTATTTTTAGCCTTAGGCTTGTTGCCTTTCCGGTTGGACGCAGGCATTTTTGAAATGAATGGAATTTTGAAGGGGGGGAATCCAAGTCGTTGCAACTTTAGGATAACAACATTATGTGGTACTTTATCGAATGCTTTAGAAAAGTCGAAATATATCGCATCAATTTGTTGGTGTTTCTTGATGGTGGGAATCAAGCTGTTTGTGTATGATAACAAATTCGACGTTGTTGATCGTTTTTTCACAAAACCGTGTTGACAATCAGCAATGATTTGAGACGCTTTAGAATACATCGCGTCGTAAACAATTTTTCCAGTTCTTTAGCTAGACAGTTCAAAATCGAGATCCCTCTGTAATTTTCAATATTATGAGTGTTTACATTCTTATGTATTGGAACTATAGCAACAACTTTCCAAGCACTAGGAAAAGTATGTTCGATTATTGATCGGTTGAAAATCATATTAACTGGTACAGCTAATGATCGGACACAACGTTTTAAAAACACTGGCGGTAGACGATCCGGTCCTGGGCCTTTCGTTGAATCTAAACTGGATAGTGCTTCCATCACTTCAGTTTCACTTATATTCAAGAGAGGTAGGTTCATACTGTACGATTGCAAACTATCAATATATTCCTGCAACGGATTGACAGGGGAACTGTTGAATACACCACGGAAATAATCGGCAAATAAATTAACGGCCTCAGATGCAGAGTGAGCGCTTACATCTTTGAGAAAAACATTCACGGGAATGCCACCAGAACGTTTCCTGCTCTTTACATATGTCCAGAAAGTTGAGGGATTATTTCGAAGACTATTCTCGATACGGTTAAGATAATCACGGAAGGCATTATTTCTAGCGGTTTCATATTGCAGTTCAAATTGTCGAAGAACAATTTTTTTGTCTTCAGTCTTGTAACGGTAATAGTGTTTGCGTTGTTTTCGTAGCACGTTGCGCATACGGCCAAGCCTTGCATTCCACCATGGAAACTTGTAATCCACTTTGATTCTAACTCGTTTTTTAGGAACTCTGCTATGTAAAATTCTATGTATTGTATCATAAAACAATGAAACCGCATGGTCCAAATCGTTACCACCAAGCATAGCTTGCCAATTGACAGCTTCGATATCTGCTGATATATTATCCATATCGCAACGATTAAAATCAAAGTCGAGATCGTCATAAGTTTCAGAGAAAACCATATTCTCGTTCTGATGCTTTTCATACCTTAAAACAAAGGTGGGGGTCGACTTTAAGTATGGATGTCGGAGCCTCAAATAATTCTACGAAATCCGTGTTATTAACAAATGCTAAATCCAGGGTTCGTCCATTCATATTTGAAAGTGAGCAGATTTGATAAAGACCTCCTGCTATCATCGTTTCCATAATCGATATTTTTTGTTCAGATGTAGCGTTTTCAGGTAGATAAGATTTTAGATCATGATCAAAAGTCCATCGCAGATGAGGAAGATTATAATCACCTACAACGAGTACACGGTCCATGCTATTCGCAATGTCAAGGACTTGCTGAACTGCAGAGGCGTGTGAACTGTATAGATCTGGGTCACTATTAGGCCTTAAATATATACAACAGATGTATAGTGATAGATTTGGTAGCGAGACACGTACGGTAGTTTGTTCTAGGTGTTCAAATCCGTGCATTTTTATTGCGATCCCAGTCAAGTTATTCTTGATTGCGATGATACCCCTCCTCCACGAAGCAGTTGACTAGAAGACGAGTTACGATCGCATCGGTATATTGTATAATTGGTCGAGAATTCAGAGTTCATTATATCTTCTCGCAGCCACGTTTCGGTCAAAACAATAACATCGTAGTCACAGGAGGAGAGAGATAACAAAAAGTGTTGCGTCTTTGTTTTCATCCCACGAACATTTTGATAGTAAACGGTCAGATACTCGGGAGGGTGGGTAACATTTTGACAATTAGTATACGAGGAAAGAGTAGGCGGCCGATTGACCGCATAATGCTTTACATTGATTAATGACTGAGGAGCGATAACGTGAGCCGTAAAAGTACAGGGCGACTGAGTGTTTAATAGGGCTGAAAAGTCACCACTTGTGGCTGAACACCCAATTTAAATCCTAATAATTTAATTTTATCTTATGTTCCAATAAATAGTCATTAAAAAAATGCCTTCAAAAAAATCGTTGCGTTTTTCCCCACAATACATTGCATGCATATAGTTTAAGCGATGAAATTCAAGGAAATGTGCGCATCGCGGTTTTGAACAATTATTAAAAAACTTGATCATTTTTCGAAAAACAAACAATTCTTTCGTGATTTGAGTTTTCAAAAACTATGTTTAAAATTTTTAATTTTTGTAGCTTGTATTACCAAAGCGTTCGAGGTTTAAGGACAAAGGTTGATGATATTTTCCTGGCTACGCATGACCAGAGATGGCATTTCACTAGAGTGCTACACCAGGACGTAGGTTTCAACTATACACTGCGGATACATTTGCTCCGCTCCACACAAAGAGGAAAGCGCACTTCTTCTCATTGTCCAGACAGACAGACTTTGAGTATGTTCTTGTGTTGAAAGAAGCTGGTGTGAGAGAATAACATTCTCTTCGCACGAATCGCTCTCACGTGCTCTCGCCTAAATACACCCAAGTGATCACTGGCGCGTGATGGTGAGCGAACACTTCTGTGAACTTCAACTAATAGAGAGTAGATCTGGCCTTGCTATGAAAAATTTGCAATGAAAACCGAAAATTTAACAATAAATTGTTTTATTTTGCTGATTTTGCGTGTCCACGCTTCTTCTACGCAAACCATACACCAGAATGCTCACTAGCGTGTACACCTCTGTAAAAGTATCTGCATCCATCTCAGAGATTTTATTAGCTAATGCTCTAGCACTTTGGTGCGATTCAGTGGAGGAGGTAAAAGGACATAAACAAACGCACTCATGATGCGTACACGCTTTATACAACAGTGGTGTATATATGTGAAAGAGAAGAGCTCTCGTTGAAGTTGTCAGTGCGAGGGGAGAAATTTTGCTTGCTCTTCGTCACACAGAGGAGATGGACATCTCTGCGCATGACTGCTGTTGCAACGTCATCATTCTGACGGAGACAGAACATGACGATCGAACAAACTCGTTACAACTTTTTGGAAACTCATTTAACGTATTCCGTTGTGATAAGAGTCCACAAAATAGTGACAAAAGAAGTTGTGATGACATTTTCATCGCCGTTTCACAAGCGCACTCGTGCTCATTAATCGAAACTGTGGATGGTCGTTATCTAGTAACACTGCTTACATTCCTCCCGGTAAAAGCCAAGACGTGGGTATTATTGATGCGCCCATTTGTTCTGTATCGGAGCTAATCAGTAAATCATCGCCTTATGATTGTGTTTTGGTGTGTGCTGATTTCAATCAGTCACGCAATGTGTGGACATATGGAATCGAAGGAGTTATAAACTCGGGTTCCTCTCAGCTCACCGCCACTAGATCGCTTTGATCGACGGTATGCATGATTTGAATCTTTCCCAAGCAAACAAACAAAAGAATCACAACGGACTCGATCTGGGTTTTGGCCTTTCCAAGCAGCAATTGAATATAAATAATTGTATTGCTGTTGACCTGTTGACCTTCATCTCGCTCCTTTGACAATATCGTTTTCAATTGACCGTGATGAAGATGTTGACCGTGCTGCTCTTTTGAATAAACCAAGAGCATTAAACTACAGGAAAATTAATTTTGACGCTTTGATTGAGTATCTTCAAAACATAAATTGAAGTTGTTCAAATTAAATTTGCGCTTGTGAAGTGTGCGATTTCTCCTCCGTGGGCAATCTCTCGTCTTCGAACTCTGAAATTTGAACGGAATTCATGGCAGCGTAAATACCGTCGTTGGCTTTCTACTGAAACTAAGAAAAACTCTAGTGATGAATACCGGTTTATACAAGGCTTATGTTATGCGAGTGCAGAATGACTTATACCGGAACCCAAAGGAGTCTGGTGGATTTCAGTATACAGGGTCCGGCACTCGAAGTGTAACCAATTAAAAAGGCCATAAATGCAGTTTGGAAAATTACTTTTACTTAATTCAAAGTACAAAATGTGTAAAAATAATACAAAATTCAGAATCAATTCACTTTTGCTCGATATGACCACCTTTTGCCTTGACTTGATGACTTGAGAGAGCGAAGGAGTTGCTTCGTTTGGCCGAAAGCGGTCAATTTCCGAACATTGTATTTTCTGACGAGAAAATTTTTCCAATTGAGCAATTCGCAAACTCTCAAAACGATAGGGTTTACTTGACCGACCGTTCATACGAGAATTTGAGTCATCGATTGGCCACCAGGAGGCAGCACCCGCAACAGATAGTGGTTTGGGCCGCTATAAACGCAGATGGGCGCTCTCCAATCGTTTTCATCGAGCCTGGCGTCAAGGTAAATGCGACATATTATCGGGAAAGTATTCTGGAGGTTGCTTTGAAGCCGTGGGCAAACATTTCGATGGCAGACCATGGACGTTTCACCAGGACTCGGCACCGTCTCACAAAGCTCGAGTGAACCAAGAATGGCTGAAAAACAACGTTCCGAACTTCATCACGTCCACACAATGGCTCTCGAATTCACCAGATGCGAATCCAATGGATTATTCTCTTTGGGCCATTTTGGAGAGCAAAGTCCGAACTAAAAGATACACCAGTCTCGAGGCGCTGAAAAAAGTTATTGTCCGCGAGTGGGCCAAAATACCTGCAAGTCACATTCGGCCAAACGAAACAACTCCTTCGCTCTCTTAATTCATCAAGTCAAGGCAAAAGGTGGTCATATCGAGCAAAAGTGAATTGATTCTGAATTTTGTATTATTTTTACACATTTTGTACTTTGAATTAAGTAAAAGTAATTTTCCAAACTGAATTTATGGCCTTTTTAATTGGTTACACTTCGAGTGCCGGACCCTGTATTTGCAATCACTCCAGATATGATCGTAACCGCAGCAAAAAGGTTAAAAAAGTCATACTCTACTGGACCTAATCGTATTCCAGCATTAGTTTATAGTCGATGCGAAAACGTCTTGACTGATCTTTTGCGTTTGATATTCAATAAGTCGTTGGACAAAAATGGCAACTCCATCACCCATTCCAGTAAACCTGTCGAATCGATGAACCACATAATGTGGATTACTTTTCAATTTGACATTTGGTTTAAGAAAAGCTTCTGTCACAATGGCAATATGGATTTTGTGAACTTCGAGAAAATTATAAAATTCATCTTCACTCGATTTCAAAGATTGAGCATTCCAATTTAAAATATTCAAATAATTATTTAACATCACTGTTAAATTTTAAATTCATTATAATATTATTTGCAAATTTCCATCCGATTTGAAATGCTTCAAAAAGTGATGAAGTCGAATTCATTTGGATGATTATTTAGAAAAGTTGATCTTGTAGGTAGATCATTTTATTTTCAGTTATATTGCCTAAATCGACTTCATTTAAAGAAGCGAATGGCATTGAAGGAATATTTGTAGGTAGACTGCCATTAGAAGAAGATGATTTGGCCGGTCTACCTGTTAATAAATTGTTTTCGTTAGAAGATGAACTGCAAGGCGGTGCTGTGTTTTGATTATTTACATTAGAAGAAATAGGTGGTAGTTTTCTACCTTATATACCAGCATAACTGACATTAGAAGAAGATGATAACGAGGTCGATCTACCTGTCAATGAATTGTTTTCGTTAGAAGACGAATTGGCCTACCTGTTTTTTGTTTGAAATTCGAAGAAATAGGTGCCTTAGAAGAATTGGGCGTGGCATTTGTAACGGTTTTTGGATTTTCAGGTATTTTCTGTAAATTTAGGGTCGTTGATTTGACTTGTTGTCTAAGCGAACGAGCATTTAAATTTTTTTCCCTGACAGGACATTTCAAATAATTAGATTTGTGATTTCCATTGCAATTTGAACATGAAAATTTATCAGTGGTTTCATTCATTGGACAAACGTCTTTCGAATGCGATTTACCACAATTCAAACACCGTATATTCATATGACAATTTTTGGTTCCATGACCGAAGCCTTGGCAACGACGACATTGCGTTAAGTTTGTAATAGGATTATGCCGGTTATAATGTTCCCAATGAATTTTAATGTGGGAAATGAAACGTACTTTTTCTAAAGTTTTCAAATTGTTTACATCACTTCGATTGAAGTGTATTAGGTAAAGTTCATGGGAAATTCCAGAGCGTGGTTTAGAAGTACCATTCGCTCTTTTTTTCATAAGTAATACTTGGGAAGGGGCAAAACCAACCAATTCTTTTAGTTCATTTTTAATTTCATCAATACTTTGATCATTTGATAAACTTTTCAAGACAGCCTTGAAGGGTCTGTCTGATTTTATATCATATGAATAAAATTTATGAAGTTTCTCGGACAAATACCGGTTAAGACGTTCATAATCTTCCAATCCATCAACCAAGACTCGACATTCTCCTCTTCGTCCGATTTGAAATGAGACTTTTACTTCTGGGAGAAAAGAAGAAAGCTCAGTACGGAATGCTTTGAAGTCGGAAATCATCACCGTCACTGGTGGCATAGATTGTTGTTTCTTCCCAGAACGACAAGCGTCCGTTTTGGGAATTTTTGAAGAATTTTCTTCTATGTCGCTACAATCGGATTCAGAAAGAATCTCGTAAATATTGCTAGACGGCATAGATTCAACGGAAGGGAAATCCGTCCGTTGTCTTTTATTTTTACATTCAGATTCTATAAGATCGTGAATGTTATTAGAAAAATGTTGATTAACGGATTGTGATTTATTCCGTATTGAATTATTTTTAGCCTTAGGCTTGTTGCCTTTCCGGTTGGACGCAGGCATTTTTGAAATGAATGGAATTTTGAAGGGGGGGAATCCAAGTCGTTGCAACTTTAGGATAACAACATTATGTGGTACTTTATCGAATGCTTTAGAAAAGTCGAAATATATCGCATCAATTTGTTGGTGTTTCTTGATGGTGGGAATCAAGCTGTTTGTGTATGATAACAAATTCGACGTTGTTGATCGTTTTTTCACAAAACCGTGTTGACAATCAGCAATGATTTGAGACGCTTTAGAATACATCGCGTCGTAAACAATTTTTCCAGTTCTTTAGCTAGACAGTTCAAAATCGAGATCCCTCTGTAATTTTCAATATTATGAGTGTTTACATTCTTATGTATTGGAACTATAGCAACAACTTTCCAAGCACTAGGAAAAGTATGTTCGATTATTGATCGGTTGAAAATCATATTAACTGGTACAGCTAATGATCGGACACAACGTTTTAAAAACACTGGCGGTAGACGATCCGGTCCTGGGCCTTTCGTTGAATCTAAACTGGATAGTGCTTCCATCACTTCAGTTTCACTTATATTCAAGAGAGGTAGGTTCATACTGTACGATTGCAAACTATCAATATATTCCTGCAACGGATTGACAGGGGAACTGTTGAATACACCACGGAAATAATCGGCAAATAAATTGGCGGCCTCAGATGCAGAGTGAGCGCTTACATCTTTGAGAAAAACATTCACGGGAATGCCACCAGAACGTTTCCTGCTCTTTACATATGTCCAGAAAGTTGAGGGATTATTTCGAAGACTATTCTCGATACGGTTAAGATAATCACGGAAGGCATTATTTCTAGCGGTTTCATATTGCAGTTCAAATTGTCGAAGAACAATTTTTTTGTCTTCAGTCTTGTAACGGTAATAGTGTTTGCGTTGTTTTCGTAGCACGTTGCGCATACGGCCAAGCCTTGCATTCCACCATGGAAACTTGTAATCCACTTTGATTCTAACTCGTTTTTTAGGAACTCTGCTATGTAAAATTCTATGTATTGTATCATAAAACAATGAAACCGCATGGTCCAAATCGTTACCACCAAGCATAGCTTGCCAATTGACAGCTTCGATATCTGCTGATATATTATCCATATCGCAACGATTAAAATCAAAGTCGAGATCGTCATAAGTTTCAGAGAAAACCATATTCTCGTTCTGATGCTTTTCATACCTTAAAACAAAGGTGGGGGTCGACTTTAAGTATGGATGTCGGAGCCTCAAATAATTCTACGAAATCCGTGTTATTAACAAATGCTAAATCCAGGGTTCGTCCATTCATATTTGAAAGTGAGCAGATTTGATAAAGACCTCCTGCTATCATCGTTTCCATAATCGATATTTTTTGTTCAGATGTAGCGTTTTCAGGTAGATAAGATTTTAGATCATGATCAAAAGTCCATCGCAGATGAGGAAGATTATAATCACCTACAACGAGTACACGGTCCATGCTATTCGCAATGTCAAGGACTTGCTGAACTGCAGAGGCGTGTGAACTGTATAGATCTGGGTCACTATTAGGCCTTAAATATATACAACAGATGTATAGTGATAGATTTGGTAGCGAGACACGTACGGTAGTTTGTTCTAGGTGTTCAAATCCGTGCATTTTTATTGCGATCCCAGTCAAGTTATTCTTGATTGCGATGATACCCCTCCTCCACGAAGCAGTTGACTAGAAGACGAGTTACGATCGCATCGGTATATTGTATAATTGGTCGAGAATTCAGAGTTCAGTATATCTTCTCGCAGCCACGTTTCGGTCAAAACAATAACATCGTAGTCACAGGAGGAGAGAGATAACAAAAAGTGTTGCGTCTTTGTTTTCATCCCACGAACATTTTGATAGTAAACGGTCAGATACTCGGGAGGGTGGGTAACATTTTGACAATTAGTATACGAGGAAAGAGTAGGCGGCCGATTGACCGCATAATGCTTTACATTGATTAATGACTGAGGAGCGATAACGTGAGCCGTAAAAGTACAGGGCGACTGAGTGTTTAATAGGGCTGAAAAGTCACCACTTGTGGCTGAACACCCAATTTAAATCCTAATAATTTAATTTTATCTTATGTTCCAATAAATAGTCATTAAAAAAATGCCTTCAAAAAAATCGTTGCGTTTTTCCCCACAATACATTGCATGCATATAGTTTAAGCGATGAAATTCAAGGAAATGTGCGCATCGCGGTTTCGAACAATTATTAAAAAACTTGATCATTTTTCGAAAAACAAACAATTCTTTCGTGATTTGAGTTTTCAAAAACTATGTTTAAAATTTTTAATTTTTGTAGCTTGTATTACCAAAGCGTTCGAGGTTTAAGGACAAAGGTTGATGATATTTTCCTGGCTACGCATGACCAGAGATGGCATTTCACTAGAGTGATACACCAGGACGTAGGTTTCAACTATACACTGCGGATACATTTGCTCCGCTCCACACAAAGAGGAAAGCGCACTTCTTCTCATTGTCCAGACAGACAGACTTTGAGTATGTTCTTGTGTTGAAAGAAGCTGGTGTGAGAGAATAACATTCTCTTCGCACGAATCGCTCTCACGTGCTCTCGCCTAAATACACCCAAGTGATCACTGGCGCGTGATGGTGAGCGAACACTTCTGTGAACTTCAACTAATAGAGAGTAGATCTGGCCTTGCTATGAAAAATTTGCAATGAAAACCGAAAATTTAACAATAAATTGTTTTATTTTGCTGATTTTGCGTGTCCACGCTTCTTCTACGCAAACCATACACCAGAATGCTCACTAGCGTGTACACCTCTGTAAAAGTATCTGCATCCATCTCAGAGATTTTATTAGCTAATGCTCTAGCACTTTGGTGCGATTCAGTGGAGGAGGTAAAAGGACATAAACAAACGCACTCATGATGCGTACACGCTTTATACAACAGTGGTGTATATATGTGAAAGAGAAGAGCTCTCGTTGAAGTTGTCAGTGCGAGGGGAGAAATTTTGCTTGCTCTTCGTCACACAGAGGAGATGGACATCTCTGCGCATGACTGCTGTTGCAACGTCATCATTCTGACGGAGACAGAACATGACGATCGAACAAACTCGTTACAACTTTTTGGAAACTCATTTAACGTATTCCGTTGTGATAAGAGTCCACAAAATAGTGACAAAAGAAGTTGTGATGACATTTTCATCGCCGTTTCACAAGCGCACTCGTGCTCATTAATCGAAACTGTGGATGGTCGTTATCTAGTAACACTGCTTACATTCCTCCCGGTAAAAGCCAAGACGTGGGTATTATTGATGCGCCCATTTGTTCTGTATCGGAGCTAATCAGTAAATCATCGCCTTATGATTGTGTTTTGGTGTGTGCTGATTTCAATCAGTCACGCAATGTGTGGACATATGGAATCGAAGGAGTTATAAACTCGGGTTCCTCTCAGCTCACCGCCACTAGATCGCTTTGATCGACGGTATGCATGATTTGAATCTTTCCCAAGCAAACAAACAAAAGAATCACAACGGACTCGATCTGGGTTTTGGCCTTTCCAAGCAGCAATTGAATATAAATAATTGTATTGCTGTTGACCTGTTGACCTTCATCTCGCTCCTTTGACAATATCGTTTTCAATTGACCGTGATGAAGATGTTGACCGTGCTGCTCTTTTGAATAAACCAAGAGCATTAAACTACAGGAAAATTAATTTTGACGCTTTGATTGAGTATCTTCAAAACATAAATTGAAGTTGTTCAAATTAAATTTGCGCTTGTGAAGTGTGCGATTTCTCCTCCGTGGGCAATCTCTCGTCTTCGAACTCTGAAATTTGAACGGAATTCATGGCAGCGTAAATACCGTCGTTGGCTTTCTACTGAAACTAAGAAAAACTCTAGTGATGAATACCGGTTTATACAAGGCTTATGTTATGCGAGTGCAGAATGACTTATACCGGAACCCAAAGGAGTCTGGTGGATTTCAGTATACAGGGTCCGGCACTCGAAGTGTAACCAATTAAAAAGGCCATAAATGCAGTTTGGAAAATTACTTTTACTTAATTCAAAGTACAAAATGTGTAAAAATAATACAAAATTCAGAATCAATTCACTTTTGCTCGATATGACCACCTTTTGCCTTGACTTGATGACTTGAGAGAGCGAAGGAGTTGCTTCGTTTGGCCGAAAGCGGTCAATTTCCGAACATTGTATTTTCTGACGAGAAAATTTTTCCAATTGAGCAATTCGCAAACTCTCAAAACGATAGGGTTTACTTGACCGACCGTTCATACGAGAATTTGAGTCATCGATTGGCCACCAGGAGGCAGCACCCGCAACAGATAGTGGTTTGGGCCGCTATAAACGCAGATGGGCGCTCTCCAATCGTTTTCATCGAGCCTGGCGTCAAGGTAAATGCGACATATTATCGGGAAAGTATTCTGGAGGTTGCTTTGAAGCCGTGGGCAAACATTTCGATGGCAGACCATGGACGTTTCACCAGGACTCGGCACCGTCTCACAAAGCTCGAGTGAACCAAGAATGGCTGAAAAACAACGTTCCGAACTTCATCACGTCCACACAATGGCTCTCGAATTCACCAGATGCGAATCCAATGGATTATTCTCTTTGGGCCATTTTGGAGAGCAAAGTCCGAACTAAAAGATACACCAGTCTCGAGGCGCTGAAAAAAGTTATTGTCCGCGAGTGGGCCAAAATACCTGCAAGTCACATTCGGCCAAACGAAACAACTCCTTCGCTCTCTTAATTCATCAAGTCAAGGCAAAAGGTGGTCATATCGAGCAAAAGTGAATTGATTCTGAATTTTGTATTATTTTTACACATTTTGTACTTTGAATTAAGTAAAAGTAATTTTCCAAACTGAATTTATGGCCTTTTTAATTGGTTACACTTCGAGTGCCGGACCCTGTATTTGCAATCACTCCAGATATGATCGTAACCGCAGCAAAAAGGTTAAAAAAGTCATACTCTACTGGACCTAATCGTATTCCAGCATTAGTTTATAGTCGATGCGAAAACGTCTTGACTGATCTTTTGCGTTTGATATTCAATAAGTCGTTCGAACAATCTGGAGCAGTCTTATATGTTCCCAGTATTCAAAAGTGGCGATCGCATAAAAGTCCGAAGTTACCGTGGTATAACCAGTTTGTTAGCAGCGTCGAACTTTTTGAGTTGGTAGTTAGCACTATCGTACTTTCGCAAACTAAAACGTACATCTCTACTGATCAGCATGGTTTTATGTCTGGGCGATCGGTGAACACGAACCTGTTAGATTTTACATCAACCTGTATATCACTGGGATGGAAGAAAAATCCCAAATTGATGCAATTTATACCGATCTGAAAGCAGCGTTTGATCGAATAGGTAATGAAATACTTATAACTAAATTGTTTTCTTCTACTTTCACGAATAAATCTGGTGTTTCTCAGGGCAGTATCCTAGGTCCATTACTGTTTGTGCGGTCCCTAACGACGCTACTTTACTACTTGGCGTTGGAAGCAGACTGGTTTAGGCTGAAGACATGAAGCCGTCTATTGAAGATGGTGCTCATCTCCAGGAACTTCTAAATATTTTCGTTGGCTGGTGTAGAAGAAACTTTTTAATTATTACTACCGTGAAATGTTATAACATTTCATCGCAACACCAACCCCTTAATATACGACTATCAAATCGATAGACAAACGCTTGGCAGAGTCGATGTTGTCAATGATCTCGGAGTTTTGCTGGATGCAAAGCTAGCCTTTAACCAACACCGATCAGATTTGATTTCCTAAGCAACACGACAACTCGGCTTCATAGCGAAAATTAACCGAGACTTCAAGGACCCGTAAGATCTAAAAGCGCTATACTGTTCGTTAGTGCGTCTATTACTCGAAAATGCGTGTTTGTTTTGGAGCCCGTACCAAGTCATTTGGAACTTGCGAATAGAACGTGTACAGAAGAGATTCGTCCGGCTCGCTTTGCGGTACCTCCAATAGCAAAACCCTCTGAATTTACTACCGTATTCTGACCGCTGTCGTCTGATTGGGCTAGAATCGTTAGAGCGACGAAAGAAAACGCAACAAGCGTTACTTGTGGTTAAAGTAATCAATGTCGATATCAATTCCCCAAAAATGTTATCTCTCCTCTACCTCCGTGCTTCTCAGCGATCTCTACGCTCGACGAGTCTACTTAAACCAAGATTTCATTTTACTACATTCGGACTACATGAACCAATGAAAAATGTATACGTGCATTTTCCAAAGTTGAACATCTATGTTGTGGCAGAATCTAAGGACAGCCCTCCAACGAACGCTAGAACTTCCAATACCATCAAAAATCATTGGGCTATCTTATTATCAAGTTGAATTCGATTGTTTCATTTCAGTAGCCATTGTATTTTCTTATGTTGGACTGCTATTAAAGGGTAGGGGAAATTTAAATCGTATTAGTATTAAACAACTAATACATCAAGAAGCACACCCGCTTTATTTGTTCCGAAACACGCCATTTAGTCACTGATCGTCACGTTATCGTACCACTGTGCACTGGCCCCGTTTTCTGCAAATTTGGCCTTCAGTGAATTCAATTCAGCCAATTTTTGGCGCAGTGATCGGACATCTAACACTATGAGTACAAAAGTGATCCTGTAAACAATAGTGCGCAAATAATAGTGAGATGGATAAACTAATCCGCAAGCGAAGGTCCCTTGAGCAGTGCGTGCAACGGGGGCAGAAGAAATCTATTTACAAACAGAATTTGACTAGCTTAATGATGTTTGTGCTGCCTATTGTTCGGTGTACAAAATAATATTAGATGCTAGTGTGGACAATGAGATGTGTGAAGAGCAATTGTTTCGATTTGAAGAAACATACATCACTCTGAAAAACCGTCTATTGGAAATCATAGAGGATTATTTAAATTGGCGATAGCACAGCAGCAGCTCAGGGCACTGGTCTTACAAACCAGTTGTCGTATGTTCGAGCCCCGACCTGGAAGGATTCGTAGTGTCAGTAGGATCCTAGAACCAGCCATGCAATGGTTCTGTACACTTTGAATCGGCTGCGAAGTCTGTTGAAACAGGAGGTCAAATTCCACTACAGGAATGTAAAACCAAGGCTTTGCTTTTACAGCAGCAGCTCATCCGTCCTCACAAAATGACGCTTTAAATCGACTGGCTCAACATCAGGTTGAATTTCTTCGTATAATATCGTCTAGAATGAATCCAGTTTCCGGTGAAAATATCTTAGTATCTGAAGCTGCTTTCGTGTAAATTCCACTATCAGACCTCAAGCTCCCTCGAAAGAATTTGCCTGTTTTATGCGGAAACTTTCCTATATTGATCTGTTTTAAAGCATAGTTGATAAAAACCCATTGTTGAAGGATAGTCAGAAATTATATTTCTTAAAGACAAACTTACCTGGCGAGGCTGCCTTGTTAATCAATAGTCTATTTATCCGAATAGCCTATATTACCGCGCTGTCCGGCGACGTGAGTCGAGGATTGGAGGGATGTTATCTTTTTCACAGTCAGAAAATAATAGATTTTTTCCTCTGTTCTTCTTTAAACTTTTATTTACTTCTGTTTCTTCACTATTAACAGCACGGTTCTATTTTCATGTCCATGGGCAGCAAACTCTTCGAAAAAAACCGTTATTATTCGTTATCTTTTTTCTGTAACACTAAAGTGGATCTACGCTTCTAGTGCTGTATGTTTTGTTCGTGGAAAATAGCTAGTATCCCTCAGTGCATGGTTCTTCTTCCACTTGCATCAACCAGGCTATGTGCTGATAAATCTGATTTTTCGTGCCTTTCTATCGGTTACATTTAGCGGATTCTTTTCTTTTCACTATTCAACACTGTTTCAGGCTTCTCTGTCAGCCACATTTAGCGAATTCTCTTCTTTCTACCACGATATCGTACGCGGAATGATACTACTTGAAAAATGACTATTAATACGAGAACGATCTTTTTCGTTTTAGTGTTTACCGCACAATGACTAAGATTTTCATCTCGTCCTCAAAAATTTCACTGACTGCGCTCTAAGCCACGGCAACCGTGACTTGCGACTTTTCTGAAAAACTGATTGCACTTGAACTCGCGTGAACTGACTGTCCGACTAACTGGCTTGTCTACGGGTCGACCCCCAAGACTAACGGCTATTTACCGCGAACTCTTTGAGACTGACTACCCTGTCTACGGGCCGTCACCCGAGACTAAAGGATATTTTCCGCGAACACTCTAAGACTGACTAACCTCTACTCTTACCTGGGTTTTTAAACATTTTCTTTCAAGTGAAGCCCGAAGATTTTAGTACAAGCCGAGTTTGTAATTTTAAGTAGAAAGTTCATCCGACTTTCTCCCGAAGTTCTACCAAAATTGCCGAGAGCCGCGAACCGAAACCACTGTCACTACGTCAATGACAGTGACCGGTGCCCGTGAAAAGATATATTTTTTTTGTTGTGTTGCTGCTCGTTGTGGTTACGCTGACGTGAAGGCTTGCCTGAAAGGTGACGAGATTTTCTTTCACGGCTGGGTTGCAATTCTTGCAATACTGCAAGTTCAATGAGATTCAATGAAAGACTTGTGAGGGCACTGCATGCCCCATTACTTACGGAGCTTAATGTTACCAGAAGGGTTATCGAATGCGTTGGTTTACATTAATAGGTTCGTGGTTGGATCACAAAATTGTTGTCTTCATAATTACGAATGCCTAACTTGTTTAAAAAAAACTTTCCTTTTTTTCATTTTTCTAACTACGTGAATTACTTTTCCTAACCATACGCTGATCCTTGTGTGTGTTTGTTCTCCTTTGACGCCATCCTGTTCCATTGTATGCTTTTATCGTTGCTTTTTCTGTGGGGTGATCGAACGGTTACTAGTCTCGGACTCTGGGTACCGTATCGTTTTCGTTCCTCATTTAAGTATATCTGTCAATATATTTATTCGTCTAATGTTATCTCGACTGAATTTCCTTTAAAAGAGAAGTTTTCATATTTATGTAATTTTTTTTCGTTAAGGTAACTCGCACCTCTTTAACCTGTAGATGCAGGTCGACAACCCGCCTGTCTGTTGAAAGAAATTTCGTCTTGTTATGTTTAGATCACCCACGTGCTGTTTTTTGGTGCTCGTTTTGTTTCCGAACTATTGAACTATTCCCCTTTATGCTGCCAATTCCTATCTCTCTGTTTCTTAAGGATTCCAATATTATTAATTTGTTAGTGACAGTGTTTTCATATACTTTATGATAAAAAAAAAACCGGAATTTTCATTTTAAAATTCCCGCACTTGTTCATTCGGTAAACTTTTATTCTCTCAACGTTGGCAACACTTTTATACACATTCTGTCAAATTTTGACGCATATCGTACGATTAGTTTTTGTTTGACGTCTATACAAAGAAGTTGAAAAATTTTCGTGTGACGATTTTTATAATGGATGAAAATTTAGAACAACGTGCGTGCATCAAATTTTGTGCTGCAAATGGATTTAAGTGTTCCGAAACGTTGAAAATGTTAGAAAAGGCCTCTGGTGAATCGTGTCTAGGAAAAACACAGGCATATGAGTGGTATAAACGCTTCAAAGGTGGTCGTACAAGCTTGGATAATGATGAGATCCCTGGCCGCCCTACAACATCTGTTACTGAAGAAAACATTGAATCGGCGAAGCAAATCGTGTTGCAAAATCGTTCTGTACCGATTAGAAAGATTGCTGTGTTGTTGGGCGTCTCTTATGGATCAGCCGAACACATTTTAACTGATGTTTTGGGTTTGAAACGCGTCGCTTCTCGGCTGTTGCCGAAAAAGCTGAATTCCATTCAAAAACAGCTTCGTGTTGATGTGGCCGAAGAGATGATTTCCAACGCAGATAGGGACCCCACATTCATCGAATGCATCATAACTGGTGATGAGGTGTGGATCTATGAATATGACGTCGAAACCGCACAACAATCGACCGAATGGCGCTTCGAAGGCGAGCCGTTGTTCTAAATTTTCATCCATTATAAAAATCGCCACACGAAAATTTTTCAACTTTTTTGTATAGACCCCAAACAAAAACTAATCGTACGATATGCGTCAAAATTTGACAGAATGTGTATAAAAGTGTTGCCAAAGTTGAGAGAATCAAAGTTTACCGATTGGACAAGCGCGGGAATTTTAAAATGAAAATTCCGGTTCTTTTTTTATCATAAGGTATAAATGTATTTTTATTAGAGATGGGCATTTCGTTCGCGAACGGTTCAAAAGAACTAGTTCTTTTGAAAGAATGAACGAGCTATAGTTCTTTTTTCGAGAACGGTAGTTCCTCAGTTCAAAGTCGAGGGATCTTTTTTTTTGCTTTTTAAGCTCGCTCAACCTTTTTTCAAGAACGGTACTAATAAGAAAGTTTCGTCACGAAACCTCAGTTCTATTTCGAGGGACCTTTTTTTCCTCGCTTAAGCTTACAAAAGTGAGTTCTCGTTCAGTCTTTGAACAAACAAACCAACTATGAAAAGAACGAACGAACGGCTCTGGAGAATTAGTTCTTTCAACAGAACTTTGCATCACTGAACGGTTCTTTAAAATGAACTGTTTTGCCCATCTTTAATTTTTATGTACCCCTGTATTCTTTGGTATTTAATATTTCAATTGTTTGTCGTATCTCTTTTTCATAGTGTTTTCGTAACTTTTACATGTCCACATTGTCGTATCTGTATTTTATTGACATTTTGATTTGATCTCTTATTTTTTCATTCCGGGGTCGCGATCCCCTTGTCAACACACACTTAATTTGCTATTTATTTATTTATTTATTATTCCTTCATCTGACCAGATATAGTGTACATGAAGCATTGGAAGGAGAAAAGCCCAAATGAAGAAACTATCTACAATTTGGCATAAAAACCCCTTCTTCTTCTCTAATTTCTATGGTTGGCTAAACTGACAATATAATCACATCACAAACAGTTTCATGTTACATAAATTGACATATTGGTTTTTACTTAAATTCTTATACACTAAGTAAATTTCTTAGGTCTATCTTTAAAATTATCACATGAAATGAAAAAGTCGAAAAAATCATAGACATTGTTAAAAATACAACACATCCCCCTTATGGGTTTGATCTGTCCATAATCAGTACGTTGATGGTCAAGTCTTAAAAAGTTCCTCGATCTTAAGTTCTAGGTGGTACGTTATTATTAACTCGAGAAAGTATATATGGAGCGTCAATTAGACCGATTAATAATTTTCCAATATCAGCGATCTGTATAGGGTGGTAATTCTGTAGGGTTACGCCATGGCAGAGATCTTAGAGCATAACGAATGAAGCTAGCTTGAACTGATTCAATTCGGTTAATCCAGACATCTATGTAAGGACTCCAAACTACAGATCAAGTTTCAAGGACTGATCGCACAAGGGTGAAGTACAGTGATCGAAGACAATATGGATCTTTGAACTCTTTTGCTATTGCAGCAGCCCTAATTTTTCCATAGAAATCTATATCTTAGCTAGTATAGGCAGTAGACCAGTTGAGTTATTGCAATGCCCACGGCTGGCTATTTCAACATATTGCATCAGCCAGAAAAAACTGTATCACCGATCGAATTAATTGATTATGTACATAAGCGACGCGATCGCAGTGAATTCACGTAGGTAGTTAGTCCACCAGACATATATATATAAATATAGCTTTTTGTTAGTTACATAGATTGGAGTATAAAAGGGTCGGTTTTTGATTTTATCGGGGCTTCTTGGTTCAACTGTTGGACCCAGAACACCGGATCTCGTCGTTGGTTTTTCCACTTTGCATCCGTTGGTTTTTCCACTTTGCATCCGTTGGTCGATCTACTTCCTTGTTTGTAACGCAGGCGGGGAATCAGATTAACCAGACGACCAGAATTAGTATCGGCTTGTAACGCAGGACGGTACTAACTGGACGAAGGACTCCACCCCAAAGACTATAAGCGTGTAGCATTTGTTGCGCAGGTGCTGCAAACTATAGATTCCATCTAGACTTAGAGGTGGCTTGTGCCGCAGGACATCTCTAACTAGAACCTTGCCGGACCGTCGGTTAACCGGTAGAAGTGATTACCGTAGAAGTTAGGGCAGAAGTTAGGTCAGGCACAAAATTATGTGCTGTAGGATAGTTAGGGCATTAAAGTGTAAAAAAATATTAGAAGAATAAAAAGGAAAGATATAATTTAAAGTGCGGTCTATAAGTGCATTGAAAGAAATACCCCTCTCGCCGCTCGGGCAACGCATTGTGGTGACAGTGAAAAAAAAAGAAGAACATTTGAAAAAATATACGGAACGCTATTCGAGAGGAGGTATTGTGCCGCGAGTGAATTTAAAATGAAGACAGTTATAATCAGGTGAGTCTACATTTTTTTATATATATACAGTTGACAAATAAACGCACGGCAAGGCAGGTTTATGAACTCAGCAGTCTGTACATTGTCGGTACCAGTGATATCCGCGGTCATGTTGAAAATTTGAGTTTCTATTTCTACACTTCGGTCAGGTTTGCGAACGCTAGAGTGAAAAAAAATTAGGATTTATTGCGCGAGCAGATGTTAGAATAAAAGCGGTCAGGTACATAATTGACTGAGTGCATACGAAGTTCTGATCGTACTAATAATCAACGTCCGCGCTGGCATTTCGGTGCTAATAAAAGCACATAATATATAGATTGACAAAACGAGCAAACGCAGCAGATACTATCGCGTACACATATCGACGATAATATCATTGAGTAGCTTTTGCACTTGACGCGCGCGCGAATGAAATGAAATAAAGAAACAGACATATATCTGACTCTTATATTTGACACCCGCTTATGCTTCGGCAATGATTGTTGGTTCATATTTTAGCAACCAACTATAACATAAGAAAAATATCGGAACAAGTAGTTTTGCATGTTAAATTCAAAGTGTCTTAAATAATACAAATAAATCTCAAATGAAACGGTAGAACGTTTTCTCGTACTAATTAAATATATTGAAACCCATTCACGATGACGACATGTAATCCACGATTCAAAGTAACAACCTATGCACATATCCGGAATAGTGACAAAAAGCGCAAACAATGCATTTTAAACCACGCGCATAGCAGCGGTATGATGAATGATGATACATACAGTGTAAATAATAATAACAATAAAGGGTAATAACTTCGCGCGATCGACTTCGCGAACGATTGAAACATTACTAGCGCAGGTTAAATTCTCGTATGGTATGTAATACTAGGAAATTTGAAACTGTGTTGGCCATGGTCAAGATATTGCGGCCTACGATGATTTGTAGATGTTTGGAACATATCAAATTTGCTATGACTATCAAGTATTTCGAGATTCCAATCAAAATATTAAACTAATATAGATTGCATGAGTTGTAGCAAAATAATAAATTACATTTACATGTCAGTTTGGTATTTTATGCTGGTTAGAGTTGCACACGATGCTAACATTTGTGTGTATGGTATATCATACGGTGTAATAATTTTGTGTAAAAAAGATTTCTAACAGTGGTTTTGCGTTTCCCATAATTTTCAACACATAATATGATGGAACTGATGTTATCAGTTCATTCTATTAAAATTTTAAAAACCCCTGTGCTATAATGGATGTGGTAATACTAAAAGAACAGCGCAAAAATTGCAATTCCGGGCGAAAGTTGCTCGTGCAGGGCTTCTTATTGAGATGTGTTATACAATGACCAGTAATTTAAAACTAGGTCAAGTTTGTTTACGATGATTGTTCTTTTTGTTTGTCGACCATGACCACGGTCAAGATCGTAGTTTCTCACTGTTATATAATGATAGGTAGTCGACGGAAATCGTACTGGTGGGGAGGTGGTGAAAACAAAACTATTAGAAGCGCACAGCGTGTTTGAAAAATTCCTGCATATGTAAAAAATGATGCTCGTAAAAAACATACAAATGAGGTTTTACAAAAATACAAGAGTATAAAAATGAAATGAAGTGCTACTAGTTAAAAAGATAAAGCGGCATAGCGAATTAAAGTCACATTGACAATGGCGAACGAAAATAATACTGAAGGCGGTGGTGCC
The DNA here is from genome assembly GCF_030247185.1 of Malaya genurostris. NCBI lineage: Eukaryota > Metazoa > Arthropoda > Insecta > Diptera > Culicidae > Malaya > Malaya genurostris. The sequence goes on along the minus strand of NC_080571.1, from coordinate 167,316,822 downwards.
TATCGATTTCCGATGTTGGATGCAATACAATGTATACCAGAATTTCATGGTTCAGTTAATGAACTGGAACCATTTTTATGTCAAATAAGTTATTTTGCAGAGCAAATCCCGCAAGGTACGAATGAAAAACCTTTAGCAAATGTGATACTTACGAAATTAAAAGGAAATGCCGCAACTTTTATCAATAGAATAAGAGCCAATACAATAAATGATGTATTCCAAAATTTGAGAGATCAATTTGCAGTAAAAGTTACAGTAGAAAAGATTCTTATCAGGATCGAAACTCTTGAACAAAAATATGGAGAATCTTTTGAAGAGTACGCTAAAAGAGCGCTACAAATAATGGAATTTATTGACGCTCAACAAGAGAATCAAGTCACGGAGGAAGTACAAAAATCCTTTGCAGAAAGAGCATTAACGATTCATTTTATAGCAGGATTATCGAATAAAAACTTAAAGCAACTAGCAAAAAATCACAGGCTTCTTAAGTTTCAAGAATTAATAGGATTCCTAAAAGAGGAGGCAAAAATCAGCTATATATTAACAAATATTGAAAATCGGCTACTATCCTACCATGCAATTGATAAACCAAAACTCTGTCCAAGCAACAAATATAAATGTTATCCAGAGAAACAAATTGAAAATTCCCATAAATACAACCGGAATTTACACAACGAATTTTATCGTAACGACAGATGCTTGATCGAAGATAGCAATTTTGATAGTAAACACTTAAAATATAATGCAAAACAACTATGGGTAAACTGCATGACATACAGTAATAGAAACATATTGCGAAGATATGATAATAATATCAGAAGCAGAAAGGTGCCTGATTAAAGGAGATATGGAGCATCTAGATATTCGAACGCAAATAATTTCAAGGAAAAACGTTCAGAAGGGATATGGGTTAAACTACATAACACAAAAGACTATGAATTTATGATGTTATTGAGATCTGCAACCAGACCTAATAACGAGATGAGCTTCCTAGTAGACACAGGAGCAAGAGGCAACATGATAAGTAGACGAAACGCAGAGTACATGGGGGCATATACAATTAATGGGAACGAAGTAATAGAATATTCTGGGGTAACAAGAACTGTTAGAAAAACATTAGGTACCGTAGAACTGAATTTTATCATCGCAGGAAGAATTTTCCAAACGAAGTTCGACGTAGTGGAGAATTTGACTCCAGGTGGTATTTTGGGAATGAGATTTATGAATAAGTATGTTCTTAGTATGCACAATGACCGAGGGTGGATATGCTTACGGAAAATACCTCTCACATTTGAACCAAAAACGGAATCGTATGAAACTCATCAGAAACAGGAGAACAGAGTCTCGGAATACGAGGCAGGTAACGAGGTCAAGGTACAGGAAAAATACCAAACAGAAGATCAAACCAATTTTAGTCTACAGGGTAGGCAATGTACAGAAACGACAAAAAATTACACGGGGCAATTGCAAGAAAGTAAGCAACCACATGAATTGTTGAAAATAAATTGTACTAGAAACAATCAATTGTTAGTAAGAATTGCTTCAGTAAATAGACCGAATGAAAAAATTAAATATATGCTCGATACTGGAGCCTTTTATAACGTGATGAGATGGGATACTGTTGCGAAAATAGGTGCAGAGGAAATAAACTATAAAGATAATTTATACATTGCAGGCTTTGATGGAACTCAATCACAGACTATTGGGTCAGTGAAAATCACGTTGATTATTGGAAAAACTCAATACAGAGTTAGGTTTTACATAGTAAAAGATTTATGTGTTCCTGGAATCATTGGAGCAGAGTTTTTAAAGATATATACAATTTATGTCACTCAGAATTTCGAGTACATATGCCTAAGGGTACCAAACGAGTACATTAAAACAGAATATATTCCAATATCGGAAAAAGAAAATTTTAACAGAGCTGAGAATTATGGAACGCGTGCTGCAAATAACGATAAGGTCAACATTGAAATATCAAACCGAAATGAAAGAAACAAAGTAGTTTGTGATAGTAAACAAAAGCCAAAGATGTTGTCAAAAAGCGACACCAATTGTTACATAAATAAATCAACAAGTAAAGAGAGTACAATCAAGAAACATATTAAAAATAATGTGGAGAATGACAAAAAAGAAATAATCATCGAAAAATCCTGAAGCCACCGAGCGCGGTATATCGAAGCATGATAAACATGAAACAAACCAAAAAGTGAATAAAAATGAAAACATTAATGTTGTGCCTCATAACAACAATGAAATATACAACAACGACGATCGTTCAGATAGTATGCTTCCCTTTTGTGGAACTAACATTGCTAATGAAAAAGAACAAGATTTGTTAAATAGATATTGCAACGAGGAAGATATATATTTACTTGATTTAGAATCAAACCAAGACCTGAGTTTAACGGAAAATAAAAGATACGGTCAAATAACTGGTCAGGACCGGACGGATAAAGTACTGGAAACATTAAATACAGATCTTTTGAAAAGAGAAAACTTTGTAGGCATAGAGAGAATTATGGCAACGTATAGCGATGTCTTCTATTGGAAGGGGGATAAATTAACTATCACCGATGCAGCGGTACATGAAATTGAAACTACTTCAAACGTGCCTATCAATAAACGGCAATACAGATTTCCAGAAGCCACTAAAAAACATATTAATGAAGAAATTGAAGAAATGAGGAGGCAAGGTATCATAAGGCCTAGTAAGAGTCCGTGGAATGCACCAGTATTATGTGTTCCTAAGAAGGACGATGAATTTGGAAACAAGAAATACAGAATTGTGGTTGACTTTAGGGCTCTAAATTTAGTAACAAAACCATTTGTATACCCAATTCCACTAATCGACGAGATTTTAGACAATCTCGGAAACAGTAAATATTTTTCCACTTTGGATTTAAAATCGGGATATTATCAAGTACCCATTAACCCAAAAGATGCTGCCAAGACAGCGTTTTCAACTCCAAAAGGCCACTTTGAGTTCACAAGAATGCCTATGGGTTTACGAAATAGTCCATCCACTTTTCAGCGATTAATGAATACGGTGTTGTATGAAATAAAAGATGTGAAAGCTATAGTCTACCTGGACGACATAATTGTTATAGGCAGTAGACCAGTTGAGTTATTGCAATGCCCACGGCTGGCTATTTCAACATATTGCATCAGCCAGAAAAACAAAATCGGTCGAGCGAACAAAATTCCAATGAGAATTACCACGACATCGTCCGAACCGTTCGAGAAATTGTATATGGACATAGTGGTATTACCCGAGTCAGAATGGGGGAACAGATACGGACTTGTGATGCAAGACGATCTGACTAGATATCTAATTGTAGCACCGATGGAAAATCAAGAGAGTGCCACGGTCGCGCAAACTTTCGTGAATAATTATATATGTAAATATGGAACACCCGCCGAATTGGTAACCGATAACGGAACCAATTTCGTTAGTTCTCTTATGAAAAATGTATGTAAAATTTTAAAAATTAAAAAAATTACTACGAGTACATATCATCCACAAGCAAACTTGGTGGAACGATCGAATAGGGAACTAAAAACCTATTTAAGACAATACGTAGGTAACGAACCGAAAACATGGGATCAATTACTCCCATTCTTCAGTTTCGAATATAATACCACTGTAAATTCCTCAACGGGTTATACACCGTTTGAATTATTATACGGAAGACGGGCGAACATCCCAAACTCCGTCTACAAATACAACAATGATGGAATGTACTATGAAGACTACGTAAATGAAATGCGATCATCATTCAAGCGATTGCATCATCAAGCACGAGAAAATTTAGTGAAGTCAAAAGAAAAACGTAAGGAGCTGTATGATAAAAACTCCAACGAATGGCAACCAATGTGGGAGGACTTAGTGTTAGTCAAAGCCAATCCCACAGGCGCAGGCCAAAAATTACAATCACTTTGGAGAGGACCATATGAAGTAGTCGCTCTACATAGTGAACAAACAACAACGATTAAAAATGGAAACAGGCTTGAGAAGATCCACAATAATCGATTGAAAAGATATACCGAATGATCGATGAAAAAAAAACAAAACTCGTAATCACTCGAAAGATTTTAAATATATATATATAATTTTAACTGAGAAGATAACCTTTAATCCAGTATAACTGTATAAGAATAGTGATTACTGTATACAAAAAAAAAACAAATAAACAATAAAAAAAAATTAGCATATTGTAAGACAATATACAAAATGGAAGCACGAAATAATAGTATAAAGATCGAATTGAAGTTTATTAGTCATGAAAAAGTGTAACAAAAGAAAGACTTTTAAACCAAGTATGAGATTTTGGAACACAAAATCAAGATGAAATTCAAGTTAACAAATTATGAAAATCAATAGCGAAAAATATATTCGACAAAGCGATATTGTTTGAATATGCAACATAAAACTGTAGATAAATTAATGTAAAACGGACAAAAGTTATTTAAAGGTGTACGACTAGATATCAACACGAACAAAACACTAAATAATGATTCAGGGTTAAAAGTATCAAAGGAAAATCAACTCGGATGGATCTATGGATTACGAAAAAGGTTATGTAAAAAAAAAACATCCCATGCATGAAAATCAGTCAGGATAACAATAAGAAAATAAAAATAGAAAAAATCACAAAAGAGAGAATTATGAGAAATATTTTTGCTTACAATGGAAAGCAAACTTAATGCAAGGGAAACAATATCAAGTAGTAGTAAAAGGATGATGGGATATAACTAAAAGGGGATACTCAAACGGGTTTTTTTTTCATAGAGTTTATGGATTCAAAATAATATGACATGATAAACATTAGGTCAGCACAAATATATTGATTCGTAGTTAGACATTAAACTAATATAATGAAAAATATAATTTCACAATGACGTGATGGAATTAGAATACGACACAACGTTAGAGGACAACAAAATGAGAAAGATATAAGAAACTAGTGGACATATTAACGAATACCAAAACGACGCTGGCCAGCATATAATTCCTATGCCATAAAGGTATTTTAGCAATTTCTTCAGTATGAGTGTGGAAACTAGTGTGTATGGACAAGGGGAGCCGGACCCCAGAATGAAAAGAAAGTGCGCACTATTTTGAACGGAATGGCAATTTGTATTATTAAACAAAGCATCTGGATAGAGATGAAATCAAATTTTGTGATAATTCTCAATACGCAAACAAGACAGACAATCGTAATGAAACAAGAATATGAACCTGAAAATCGGATTTTACTTGAAACCTCAAATTATTTATGACAAGATAAATACAACACTCAACGAATCATGCAGGGTCGTATAAAGGAATAATACATAAATCAAATAAATAGGAAATTAATTATTGATACTAAAAAAAACGTGTTGAAAGGATGAAGAGAAATACAATTCATTATCATAAATCACTTTACAATGTATACTAACATATATATCTGATTTATTCACAATTTTTGTTCAAATTAATCTAAAAGACAAATCTAAGTATGTTTTTAGAACAATATAGACCGCCGAAAACACATCTCAGTAAGTAAGGGGGAATAGTTGCGGCATTGAACTGACCATTCGACCTGGATGAAAAAGTAACCAAACAGAAAGAAGGAAGAAAGCAATTACCAGAGGCAAATAAAGGTAAAACAAAGTCGATGGATAGAGATGAGCAAAATGTAAGCAGCATTCATGGTAAGTTAAGCTAAAATATTCGGCATGTAAAGTGAGTTGCAGGGAATACAAAAAAAAACAGACATATTTATAAGACAAAAGTTCATAATGACCAGCAACAAGCATTCGCATGCCGCAACTTTAATAAAAATTTTATTTCCACAGACAGACGTATTGTCGGCAGATGGGTACTTCAACGAAAGGACGGGTACCTCAACGGAAATTCAGTCGGGATAAATTATAGACGAATAAATATATCGACAGATACACTTAACTGCATTAAAGTTAAAGGAAAGCTAATAGTATGTTGATTGCCAAAGATAGATTAGATAGATTTCTTTATGAGTTCCAAAAATAACTATACAATACGGAAAGATAAGAAAAACGAGCAATATAATCAGAGAAAAAAAACACGAGCCTGCAATTGTTTACGAAATTTGATTTGTATAAATTTCAGTGGAAATATATATATATATATATAATCAGTCATGAGTCTTCAATTATTTACGAAATTTGATTTGTGTTAAAATTCAGTGGAAATAATGCATTATAGAAAGGATAACAATTGAGTGTTAGCTACAATTTATAGTTATGCGCATGCAAATTTATTAAGAGATTAGTTCTAGAAGAAATAAAAGCCCTGGCCAACGTGTGCGTCCAACGTATTCATCGCGGTCGTGCAAGAAGGAAGGATGTCGGTAGCATAGCAAAGCTACCTAAGAGAACGAGGGTGTGGTCGAATGCGGTGGCAAGTCGAAGACAAAGGGGACCGCCCATCAAGATGTCGGGAATATGAACACAAGAGCCAGTAAATCGGAAGAAGGTGCAGATTCGGTATTGGGGACCATAGCAACGAATTGAAGTAGAACGCAGTCAACACAGTAAAAGACGATGCGCGGGTGCAGCACAACAGTCCAAAGTGCTATCGCATATCTCTCACGAAATAAGACAAGAAGGAAGTGAACGCAGTCAACACAGTAAAAGACGATGCGCGGGTGCAGCACAACAGTCCAAAGTGCTATCGCATATCTCTCACGAAAGACAAGACAAGAAGGAAGTAAACATAAGACAAGAAGGAAGTAAACATAGTCGACACCGTCGGAAATGATCTGCGCGGGGGTGCCACAACAATACAAGGTACTACCCCGTCTTTCATTCAGTGGGCATCGTCAAAGCTCAACTGAGTGCCATAAACAAGCAAAGGAAAAGAATTCAATGATCATTGGGAAAGCGACCACGAAACCAGACGAAACATTTTTGGAGATGCGCTAGAAGCCTCAACTCATCGGACAGAATAATGCAGTAGTTTCGATGACACTTAAAACTCAAACGAAACAGCGATTAATTCTTAAACTATGGTCAACAAACCGAAGGATACTGAGATGAGAACCAGACGAGAAGAAGGAGCTACCATGGAGGAAATGACACGACACCCAGAGTCCAAGACTAGCAACCGTTCGATCACCCCACCCCACAGAGAAGGTACAGACAAAAGCAACTACAAGGCGGCACTGAGACTGGAATGGAAGCACACGCTACGGCATTATAAGGTTAGGGAAGCTAACTTCATCAAATATTTAAATGAAACAAATTGCATATGTAAACAAAATAAAACAAATGAACATGTAAACAAAAAAAACCAAAAAACAAACAAAAAAAAAGAGGGAGAAAAAAAAGGGGGATTAAAATTTATTAATTTTTTGTAACGGCAATCTTAGTGCTAAAAGTTTTACATTTCGTTAACATAACGTGTTGAGTTACTACCCACGCAAGCAACTTGATGGTATCATCAAGCTCATATCTATATCTTAGCTAGTATAGGCAGTAGACCAGTTGAGTTATTGCAATGCCCACGGCTGGCTATTTCAACATATTGCATCAGCCAGAAAAAACTGTATCACCGATCGAATTAATTGATTATGTACATAATCGACGCGATCGCAGTGAATTCACGTAGGTAGTTATAGGTGGTAGTTAGTCCACCAGACATATATATATATATATATATATATATATATATATATATATATATATATATATATATATATATATATATATATATATATATATATATATATATATATATATATATATATATATATATATATATATATATATATATATATATATATATATATATATATATATATATATATATATATATATATATATATATATATATATATATATATATATATATATATATATATATATATATATATATATATATATATATATATATATATAGCTTTTTGTTAGTTACATAGATTGGAGTATAAAAGGGTCGGTTTTTGATTTTATCGGGGCTTCTTGGTTCAACTGTTGGACCCAGAACACCGGATCTCGTCGTTGGTTTTTCCACTTTGCATCCGTTGGTCGATCTACTTCCTTGTTTGTAACGCAGGCGGGGAATGCGATTAACCAGACGACCTGAATTAGTATCGGCTTGTAACGCAGGACGGTACTAACTGGACGAAGGACTCCACCCCAAAGACTATAAGCGTGTAGCATTTGTTGCGCAGGTGCTGCAAACTATAGATTCCATCTAGACTTAGAGGTGGCTTGTGCCGCAGGACATCTCTAACTAGAACCTTGCTCGACCGTCGGTTAACCAGTAGAAGTGATTACCGTAGAAGTTAGGGCAGAAGTTAGGTCAGGCACAAAATTATGTGCTGTAGGATAGTTAGGGCATTAAAGTGTAAAAAAATATTAGAAGAATAAAAAGGAAAGATATAATTTAAAGTGCGGTCTATAAGTGCATTGAAAGAAATACCCCTCTCGCCGCTCGGGCAACGCACTATTTTGAATATGAATCCAAGATTTCGGTTGGCTTGAGCAATAATATGACAGTAGTGGATTCTGAAGGACAGCTGTGTATCCAGTAGTACACCAAGATCTCTGACAACTGATACTCTCTCGAGAGAATCACTCATACTACGATCAATGCGTAAATACATACATTATATAGAAATTGTGTGCTGGCCTGGCCTGGCTGGCGTCGTTTTGATAGTCTGTTCGTTTGTGTCTTATTTTTTTCTTGTCGTATCCGTCATATCTCATCTCTATTTTCTTTTTAGTTCGAAGTATTCTTTTAGTGTATTTTCAGTGTTAGTTTTATGTTCTTGAATGATAAACCATCTTATTTCACTATAGAAATTCTCCTTATTTATAACATTATTCCCGAATTCTATGTCATTTTGTGTACCTACCTTGAGTAATGTACTTCCTTTTTTTAAACGCATTGAAACTTTTACCCAGTTCATTTTAATTTGTAGCATTATAGCTTCCTCCCAAGAACACATTTTTCTCACATCTATAATTTTCCTCTTCAATTTAACATTTTTATCCTTCTGACCAGCTCGGTATTGCTGTGTATGACATGATTCTCATGTTTATAATATATTTCATTTTTTTTGATTGGTTAATTCATCTAGGATCATTAGAATCCCATATTTTCACATAGTATTTTTTCCACTTTGTGTTAATTCAACTATATGTTTGAATTTCTTTTAAGTATATTCTTTTTTTTTCTTCGTCATATGTTTTCCCCCATTATATATCTTCTTTGACAATGTAACATATTGCTTTATTTTCCCTCTGATGTATCTTTGTTATCTTCCCGATCTTGTCTGCTAATAACCATCAATTTCGCCTTATTTTTCTATTTACGTTTGATGTCCATTTGTTTTCATTGTGTTCGTTTCATTGTATAAGTGAAAATTTATTCCTCATTGACTGTCGTACTTATTATATTATTTTTTTAATTTTTAGTAAAACGTATATGTATTGCCCTTTCAAACAGTTGCAATATCTTTCTGATCACATTTATCTTTTCTCGTGTAGAATTGGTTCATTATAACTTTCATCTTACATATTTCGCTAATATATTTTTTTCGTGGTCATTTTTTCATACTTTTACCTTATTCAGTGTTTTCCTTACACTTGGGTGTTAAGTTTTTCGGAGAATTCTTATGTTATTGTATCATTGTATGATGTTTACTGTTAATTTCTGTTATAACTGTATCCTATTATTCCTTATTTCAATTACCCTCAGGATTTCAGTTTCCTTTATATTATTAACTGACTCCTCTTTTTAATATTTTTTATTTAGTTTTCCGATGAAACTCTTAATACAATATGTTTATTTTCGTGTAGTACTTTGTTTACATTTTGAATCTTTTTATTACTTTTCTAATGTCTCTTTGATACCTTTTTTATTTATCTTGGTATTCGGTGCTAACGTTCGGTTCCTCAATCCGTATACTTTTTCAATCGGTCACTAGGAAGAGCGACTACTTCATACGGTCCTCTCCAAAGTGATTGTAATTTTTGTCCTGCGCCTGTAGGATTTTTTTTTTGCCCACCACACTCCCCCACACCAGATGGACGCAACTAGTCTCAGCGGAAAACCAAGAAACAAATAGACACTGGCAATAATAATACTAGAAATACAAATTTAATTTTGATACAAAGTCCGCTGAGATTCTATTTATTCATGGTTTGATGTGCAATTTATTAAAGTGGAGTCCCAGTGGAAAAGATTTCCTTTTAAGGGATCCACAATTTAATTACTACGCTATGTTGGAAAGGGAGTACAAATATTTTAGGTAATTAGTTAATAATATGAAATACTGTTGACGATAAATACATTACATTATAAAACAAAAAACTAAATTAGCTAAATATCTCGTTCAGTCTGTGCTTAAAATGGTACTTTAGTCTAGCCGCAAATGTGGCACGATTGCTTATTCCTCGTATATCAGGCGGAAGTGCTGTATATTTAGTTGGACCAACAAAAAGGATCCGTCTTTGACCAAGGCTTGTAGCTGCTCGAACACGAAACAAATTGTTACTACGGCGTGTTGTTCTAGAATGGGATATAGTTGGAACTGTAGGTTATGGTGTACTGTGGATTTATACATCACATAATTATGTTATTGGTAAAACATTATGGTTTCTGTCAGAGTATAACAATAGACTCGAGAATAGTAATGGTTTATTGAAAATGATTTTTAGGCATCTGTTTTGTAGAGTTTGGAGTTTCTTCAGATAAGAACTAGCGGCTCGCCCCCACACCGATACCAAGTAGTTGAGCTGTGAATGGATATAAGCAAAATACAACTTGAACAGCACACGCTGGGGAACAAAGGACTTGACTCTCCTCAAAAGACCGCAGTACGACGCCACGTGCTTGGCAACAAACTTTATGTGGTGAGCCCAGGTTAATGTGGGATCGAAATATATGCCCAGATACTTGAAATAGTCAACTGGGGATGGTTATGCGTTGGTATAATTTTCCTTGTGGAACGGAAAATCATATACTTAGTCTTTGTGGTATTTAATGATAATAAGTTTGCATTGAAATATTGATCAAGAGTTCTTAAATCACTTTCCATTGAGTTAATAATAGCATTGATGTCACTGTCAGGATAGAACAGAGCTGTGTCGTCGGCGAATAGTCGTGGAGTTCCTTTAAGATGTAAATTACCTATATCATTAATATATTAAAGAAACAATAGTGGACCAATATTACTTCCTTGTGGAACACCAATGTTTATTGGAGCAAGGTTGCTACTGTCACTTTCGATGGATACAAATTGTTTTCTATTAGTCAAGTAACTACGGATAATTGAATTAGCAATGCCCCTGATCCCATAGCAATCGAGTTTGTCCAAAAGTATACTATGATCTAATGTGTCAAAAACTTTTTTAAGGTCTAAAAATAATGCACCAACTATATTTTTACTATCGATCTCGCTTATAATTTCGTCAACTAATTCAATTATAGCGGTTTGGGTGCTAGAACCTTGTCTGAAGCCATATTGGAATTTAAAGAGGATATTATGCTTACTTAGGAATTCGATAAGTTTAGTGACTAGAAGTTTTTCAAATATTTTGTTGAATACGGACAATGTAGATATAGGACGGTAATTATTACAATCACAACGGTCACCCGATTTGAACACAGGAATGACTTTAGGCACCTTGAGGCAATCAGGGTAGTAACCGGTCTGAATAATTATGTTAAAGCACTGAGAGAGTATTTTAGCGAATGCAAATGAATTATGTTTTAGTACACTGACAGAGACGTTATCAGGGCCTTTACTCTTCTTATTATCCAAACCTTGTATAAACAGTATCACTTCATTTACAGATGAAGGACGTAGAAAAATAGAAGCACAAACACGACGAACGTTACTTATTGGACAAAGAGATGAGTTTACAGGAATAGCTTTAGCTAATTCGTTACCGATATTTGAAAAGAATTTGTTGAAAATATCACAAACTTCCTTGTTGTCATTGATGTTGTTGCCCCTATCGATCAAGCGTATCTTATCCTTTTCTTTTGTTGGTTCGAACGTAGATTTAAGATTTGTCCAAAATTTCGAATGAGGTACGTTAATGAGAAGGTTTTCGTAATAATTTTTTTTATTCGCCTTTTCATGGAGTCGACCTTTTTAGAGATATGTGATAGCATTTGTTTGATATGCTGATCGTGGGGGCTTGCCTTAACACGTTTGAGGTAATTGCTTTTTATTTTCACTAGTGTCCATAAATCAAAGGTCATCCATGGGCAATGATTACCTTTCACTGTGACTGTTTTAGTTATTATTCTTGTATGTTGTTCGAGTAGAGAGTTACATACGAAAACTATAGATTGAAGAACTGTTTCAGCGTCCTCATTGACATCAATACTACTAATAAAATTGGAAAAATCAAGATTTACCTGACGATAGTTAATTATTTTTTTCGTTAACGTCATAGGTTCTTTATCAGCCAGTATTTTGAAAGTTGTTAAGACTTGAGAGTGATCGCTTAGTTCATTAAATATTGTGTCTTTGCGAATACGATTAACGTCGTCAAGTTTACAAATAATATGGTCAAGTATATTGTCGCTAATTGGTCTTGTAGTAAAACAATTTGTACACGAAAAGTCATATGATTCTAGCAGAGCCTTATATCTTGTCACAATGTTGTTATGAATGAGATTTATAGGAACATTTATATCACCTACAATAAAACACGTATGCTTCGGTTGAATTGAACACATCAAGCTTTCTAGGTAAACGGAAAATTCGTTAAAATCAAAGCTAGGGGGACGATACACACCATGAATATTATAAAAGTGTCCTTTGATACAAAGCTCGATGTTTATATGGTGAAATCCATCGGACGTGTAGTTCTTTATCAGTCTATGTTCAATATCTTGTTTGACATATATTGCTAGGCCTCCACTAGAATGTTCTCTACAAGCATAAAAGGCTTTATAATGCGGTATTTTATAGAGAGCACAATTTTCATTTTTCAACCATGTTTCTCCGATTACTATAACATCTATAGGAGTTTTAAAATTGTCAATATCAATTATTATATCATCAAATTTTGAAATATCGTTAAAACCTCTTACATTCCATAGCAAAATCTTAAGTGTTTTTTTGTCGTTTAATGTATAGTTGTTATTGAACTTATAAATATTTTCGTGAAAAACATTTTTGGTGGTCGTATTATCCATTTAAAAGCGAAACAAATAATAACACATGTAACATCAATATAATAGCTAAATTAAGTTCTTTTACGCATGGGTGGTACTTGATCTGGGGAAGGATACGTCAATTGTGTGGATCGGTAAAAATGTATAACACGATCAAGATCTATTTTATTACGATTTTTTTCCAATTTAGAATGATCATCCTTTTTTACTAAAATAACTCCTCCACGACCTGGCCATACATACTTAATATTTAATAATTTTTGAGATTCTCCATGTTTTTTAACAGTTCCAAAGAAGCAGTTGACAGCTCCTCACGAACTGCCACTTTCATTTCAGTTCCATTAGTCTTGAAGGATTTGTCAACAGCAGTAGCAATCAGAGGGCCATGTTCCTGCTTCTTGTCTAGAACTGTTTCTCTAATGGCTTCGTCTTTGAAGACCACTCGTATTGGAATTGGAGCGCCGCTGTTTTTATTACCCGCATACAATCGGGATGACGAAACAACGGAATCACGGGACAAACTAACACCAAGACATTTGAATGTTTTTAGCACAAGCTCCCCCACATTTTCATTGGGGAGTGAGGGCCGAATATCATCGCGTTATTAGCTAATGTTTTTTATTTTCCTTAGCATAATAATTTTCAATTTTATTAACAGTAGCAGTCAGCGAAGATAGTGAAAACTTCAATGTATCGATTTCTCTCATTCTCAGACTTCAAGTCCTTGAAATCCGAAACTATTGAATCGAACTTCTCAGACAAGAAATTCTGCGAAGACTCCACAGCACTAGTAATAATCCTAACTTCATCCCGAACTTGTTGCATCTGCTCAGCCACCGCGGCAGAGACAGTAGCATTAAGTTTATTGCTCATTGATGAGATAAACGATTTTTCATTTTTATGCATATCAGTGATACGTTTATAAATGTCAGTACACTTGACTGAACAAAAATAGGGGTTTTGTTTGGCTCGTCGAGCCGCTACACCCACTATACCCCGACATTTAAGATGAACAGATGTAAAACAGTACAAACATGTCGAAAGATCATTCTTGTCGGTCTCAGGCTGATGACAAATTCCACAGGACATTTCATCAGCCATACCATCCTGATCCATTACAATGATCAGCAATCTAGACGCAAGCACACAATAAATACAGATGACGATATATTTGATTACAACAATAAAAAAAGACTGAATGAAATGCACACCAATATGGTGAAAAAACCCCAGGAGGGGAAAAAAACAACTAATTAAACTAATATTTATTGGTAGAGAAAATCGCCGAACTGCAAACCAATGACCATAGCACGGCAACCGGCACTGGCCAAATTGTCGACAAGAATAATGGAGCACACCTACCTTGATCAATCGCACAGCCAGAGGTGCGCCCAACCACCCACAACACCGCAACAGAATTGCGCTGAACCTGTCGATCAAAATAACGTGAACCGGCAAGACAGTTACAAGTATATCGGCCCACTAAATCTACCTCTACCAAGCCTCACTCGTATAAAAGTACGCACTAACACGCTTACTGCCTGTTAACAGCACGCGCCCAGCGAGAACCTTCTGCACAAAGATGCTACGAGTGTCGTTGCCGAAGAAGCAGAACCACTGCACCGGCACAATCCCAACCACTGCCACCCAGTAGAACTCAAGCTATCACTATTACTGTTGGTAGACAGCGTTAGCGAAGTGAGTCCCAGGCACGCAGTGTGTGTTGAGCGTTGGTACACCAGAAAAAAAAACACAATGTACTAGCACCGGCATCGTACGGATCGATATACCGAATCACTAGTCCCGCACACCACTACACGATCGACACTAGGCGCATCAATTGCGGCGCCAGCGGACAGGAGGGAAACAAACACAACAGCTGATTAGAGTCATCCAAATAGGGGCACTACCACTCCTCCGATCATAAAATGGTCAATCGAAAATGATTCTTAGGACAAAATCCACAGAACTAAATTCGCCCAGCACACCGATAATCAGCCACCAAATTCACAATCCTACAACTAGCTCTGAACAAAAATACACTTAATAACAAGTTGAATATAAGTTGACGTTTGAAAATTTTAAATAAACACTTTTAATTTGGTTCCAAATGTAGCTATAGAAAGCAGCAACTATTAAAGTCAACAGAGTTGCCAGAAAAGGATTGGCTTTTACTAGCACTAAGTCTCCCCACATTGGTTGCCATTCATTGGAGTTTTTAACATACTATTCTTTGCGCTTTTGTTTAGACGCAATTAGATTCTCCCGGGCTAGATGATGAAGTCGTTTAAATGTAGATCGTATTCCATTGACGTAGTCCTCATAGTAGAGACCATCATTATCGTATTTGTAAACGGAGTTTGGAATGTTCGCCCGTCTTCCGTATATTAATTCAAACGGTGTATAACCCGTTGAGGAATTTACAGTTGTATTATATTCGAAATTGAATAATGGGAGTAATTGGCCCCATGTTTTGGGTTCGTTACCTACGTATTGTCTTAAGTAGGTTTTCAATTCCCTATTCGATCGTTCCACCAGATTTGCTTGTGGATGATATGTACTAGTGGTAATCTTTAAAATTTTACATGCATTTTTCATAAGAGAACTAACAAAGTTAGTTCCATTATCAGTTACTAATTCGGCGGGCGTCCCATATTTACATATATAATTATTTATGAAAGTTTGCGCGACCGTGGCACTCTCTTGGTTCTCCATAGATGCTACAATTAAATATCTAGTCAGATCGTCTTGCATAACAAGTCCGGTTCTGTTACCCCATTCTGACTCAGGTAATACTACTATGTCTATATTCAATTTCTCGAATGGTTCGGACGATGTCGTAGTAATTCTCATTGGAATTTTGTTCGATCGACCGATTTTATTTTTCTGGCACGAGTTACATTGTTTAACATAATTTTCAATATCTTTTCGCATATTAGTCCAATGAAATTGCAGACTCATTCTCTTCAACATTCGTTTGCTTCCAACATGTCCACCTAGAGGAGCATTGTGGAATTCTTTCAATTTAATTTCGCGGTCTATTACTGGCACCCACATCCTGTCTTTTACCGGTGCGTATAGTGTGAAAATTTTATCAAATTTCTCGGCAATAAATCTCAACACGTTTGCCTCAGAGGTTTTCTGCACGTTTCGAAAAGAAATAATTTGAATGTTCCTTGCATTTTTCATGTCTTCAGGACAGTTAGTGAATGCATCTCTAACCCATCTATTAGAATTCTTGTGTCGGTTATTGATCTACTCGAGCCATTTAGAAGCAATCCCCATATTTTACGATCTGAAATTGAAAATACTCTTCCATTCTGATAGTCCTTCAAACCGTGTGGTAGGTCCACCAGTTCGGCTAATTCTTTATACGCTGATCTACTGTTTACCACTATGAAAGTACCTTCAAATTCGCTTTATGTTTTGAAAATTTCAGTAGACCAAATTTTATGTCATTATTATTCATGCTTATTTCGTATTCTTCGAAATACGAGAGTGCTCCCAAATCTTCCTTTTCGTTCCATCCAAAGTCTATGTTTTCTAATCCGTCCATGTGCGGATTCCACTCTGACTTTTGTTTGTTTTTAAACAGCGTAAATCGTCCAGACTCATCTGTGAGCTGTCTGGTGGGGTTGGTTTACCCCCCGCGTCCTTCCGCTTTACAAGTTCATTTTTTTCTGCTTGCTGCTGTTGACGTTTTTGTTGTCTAGTGACTATTTAAATACGGTGTAAGGACCCGGCCTGCTCGGGCAATCTAGATAAAAAGTCTGCCACAACATTGTCTTTGCTTGTTTATAGTTTCATTTCCAACCCTTGTAGTTTCAGACGTAGACGCGTTAGCGTAGGCGAAGTTTCTTTTAAATGCCATATTGAAAAATCAACGGTCTATGATAAGTGTATACAATAAATTTCTGATTATAAATAAAATGTTTAAAACGGTTCACTGCCCATACGATGGCTAACAATTATTTTTCAATCGTATGGCACTCTCTTTCAGCACCCACTAGACCTCTGCTTGCATATGAAATAGGCCTATCGATCGATTTTTCATTAGAGAGTACTGCTCCAATAGCGTACTCGCTCGCATCTGTCGTGATCACGAACGTATCTTTACAGTTCGAGCTAACTAACAGCGTGTCAGAAGTTGAAAAATTTCGCAATTCCACAAAAGATTTTTGACACTCTTGTGTCCAAGTAAACTTAACATTCTTTCGCAAGAGATCGTTCAATGGTTTACGTTTCTCTGCTATGTGAGGTAAGAATGACCGAACGCCTTTGACTGTTTTGGTGCTGCCATCTCTTTTATTGTTTTTGTATTGTCCTCCATAGGACGAATTCCATGCCCTAAATACTTAATTTCATTTTTCAATATTTGGCATGTGCCTGGCTCGACTTTTAGATTATGTCGGCGGAGAGTCTCTAAAACTTTGCGTGAGTTTTCACTGTGTTCTTCGATGGTAACACCGAAAACAATTATATCATCCAGATAGATGATTGCTTTAAACCCTTCTATCTCATAAAGTACCGTATTCATTAATCTTTGGAACGTCGACGGGCTATTACGCAAACCCATAGGCATTCTTGTGAATTCAAAATGAACTTTTGGAGTCGAAAATGCTGTCTTAGCTGCGTCTTTTGAGTTAATTGGTACTTGGTAAAATCCTGATTTTTAATCCAAGGTAGAAAAATATTTACTGTTTCCAAGATTATATAGAATCTCATCAATCAGTGGAATTGGATATACAAATGGCTTGGTAACTGAATTTAAAGCTCTGAAGTCAACCACGATTCTGTATTTCTTGTTACCAAATTCATCGACCTTCTTGGGAACACATAGGACTGGTGCATTCCACAGACTTTTGCTAGGCTTTATGATACCTTGTTTTCGCATTTCTCCAATTTCTTCATTAATATGCCTCTTCGTAGCTTCTGGAAATCTGTATTGCCGTTTATTGATCACAACATTTGTAGTGGTCTCAATTTCGTGCACTGCCGCATATTCAGTGATTTTAATACTTTATCCGTTCTGTCCCGACCAGTTATTTGACCGTATCTTTTATTTTCCGTAAGAATTACGTCTTGATTTGTATCTAAATCAAGCAAACATTTGTTTTCCTTTTCACACTCTCTGTCAATAAAATATTTTGTCGTGAATACGACTTACTTTACTATGGGGTGCCTTTTCAAAATTTACCCTCTGAGAGAGTGATAAGTTTTTGGTCGTGAATATCTCTTGTTGTATCTAACGAATCAGCATAATTTTTACTACACGCCATCGGAAATATGATCACAATTTTATGATAAAATTATCATTTGTGTGACATAATCTCAAATAATTCAAAATTAAACTATTCTGCAATGTTTGGTATAAACGAGTATCAAAGGGGATAATTCATAAGGCGCGTTTGCCTTGCTCGTATTTTTAAAGCTCATAGCTCAGTGATCTGTGAAAGGATTTATATAATCTAACTACCAATAGAATCGAAATTTTTCAACTTAAACGTGTATAGCAACAGCATTGAAGTATTTCAATAGTACACTATTGAAAACCCTGTCTCATTTGACCCCTGTCAACACCAGCCAATCAGAACGCGTTCTGAGGAAGAGAACAAAATATGCTGTGCTGCTGTACAACAAATCGTTCGACGAAAATGTTCCGAACAGTGTTTAACATCGTAGTGAGTTCCACAATTTGGTCCTTCTGAAAGGCAGAAATGAATCCCGTACAGCAGCCGGATAGTTTCTTTCAATGAAATGCAAATCCGAAATGAAATAATCGACATTAAAATTCTGTATGCGGCTATTTTTTAAACCCGTTAGGACCGCCTATTAGTGAAAAAGCTACAAACGAAATCACGTAAAAAGAAAGCTCATAACCAAAATTGGATCAGTTTGGATTTTATCGCCACTGCGAGCAGATGTATTTTGTGTCGTTTGCAAAGCTAGTTTCGCCTCCGACAAGAGCAATTACGTCACAGCTGACAGTCATTTGCATTGGTAAAAAAGCAACGGTGGACAGCATTACACAAAATCAGCCGTTCTAATCCCTCTAAAAGTTTTCTAAAGAACTATTAGGATTTCTTGCTCGCAAATCGAAGGGAAATATCCTCAGTTTAGTGCAAATCTAGAACTGTTTGATTTGATTTTTGCACTTTTGGCTGTGTGAAATTCACAGTAATCTAGATCAAGTGAAGCCTTCTTTGTTTTTGCGAAAAATGTGGAAAAGGGGAATGCTTGCATAATTCATACAATTGATCAACTAATTGATATTCGGAAGTGTTAAGGAACATGTCAATTGTTTTCGCATTCACGACATCCAGTTATGTCTCTGACATTACCCACCCGCCTTTTTCTTCTTCATTAGTAATATTAGTTCCACAACGAGGAAGCATACTATCTGAACGATCGTCGTTTTTGTATACAATCATAGTTGTTCTGATACGGTGCATTAATGTTATTATTTTTATTCAATTTTTGGTTCATTTCATATTTACTACACGGAACGACCGAAATTAGCTCTTGCGCCTAAGTCTAACTGATTTTGAATTAGTTGATTTTAACAACAAAATTTCCAAAATAACTATTAAATTAGTTAAAAATGAGAATTTACTTTGCTGAATAAAAGCTCATATTTTTAGAGAATGTGTTTAGTTGGCGAATATCCTGGACACAAACCAGCAATATCTCAATCCAACACGAAATTCTCAAATGAAATACACTAATGAGAAGGTTTTCGTAATAATTTTTTTTAATCGCCTTTTTCATGGAGTCGACCTTTTTAGAGATATGTGATAGCATTTGTTTGATATGCTGATCGTGGGGGCTTGCCTTAACACGTTTGAGGTAATTGCTTTTTATTTTCACTAGTGTCCATAAATCAAAGGTCATCCATGGGCAATGATTACCTTTCACTGTGACTGTTTTAGTTATTATTCTTGTATGTTGTTCGAGTAGAGAGTTACATACGAAAACTATAGATTGAAGAACTGTTTCAGCGTCCTCAATGACATCAATACTACTAATAAAATTGGAAAAATCAAGATTTACCTGACGATAGTTAATTATTTTTTTCGTTAACGTTAACGTTAACGTTAACGTTTATCAGCCAGTATTTTGAAAGTTGTTAAGACTTGAGAGTGGTCGCTTAGTTCATTAAATATTGTGTCGTTGCGAATACGATTAACGTCTTCAAGTTTACAAATAATATGGTCAAGTATATTGTCGCTAATTGGTCTTGTAGTAAAACAATTTGTACACGAAAAGTCATATGATTCTAGCAGAGCCTTATATCTTGTCACAATGTTGTTATGAATGAGATTTATAGGAACATTTATATCACCTACAATAAAACACGTATGCTTCGGTTGAATGGAACACATCAAGCTTTCTAGGTAAACGGAAAATTCGTTAAAATCAAAGCTAGGGGGACGATACACACCATGAATATTATAAAAGTGTCCTTTGATACAAAGCTCGATGTTTATATGGTGAAATCCATCGGACGTGTAGTTCTTTATCAGTCTATGTTCAATATTTTGTTTGACATATATTGCTAGGCTTCCACTAGAATGTTCTCTACAAGCATAAAAGGCTTTATAATGCGGTATTTTATAGAGAGCACAATTTTCATTTTTCAACCATGTTTCTCCGATTACTATAACATCTATAGGAGTTTTAAAATTGTCAATATCAATTATTATATCATCAAATTTTGGAATATCGTTAATACCTCTTACATTCCATTGCAAAATCTCAAGTGTTTTTTTGTCGTTTAATGTATAGTTGTTATTGAACTTATAAATATTTTCGTGAAAAAAATTTTTGGTGGTCGTATTATCCATTTAAAAGAGAAACAAATAACAACACATGTAACATCAATATAATAGCTAAATTAAGTTCTTTTACGCATGAGTGGTACTTGATCTGGGGAAGGATACGTCAATTGTGTGGATCGGTAAAAATGTATAACACGATCAAGATCTATTTTATTACGAATTTTTTCCAATTTAAAATGGTCATCCTTTTTTACTAAAATAACTCCTCCACGACCTGGCCATACATACTTAATATTTAATAATTTTTGAGAATCTCGCATGTTTTTTAACAGTTCCAAAGAAGCAGTTGACAGCTCCTCACGAACTGCCACTTTCATTTCAGTTCCATTAGTCTTGAAGGATTTGTCAACAGCAGTAGCAATCAGAGGGCCATGTTCCTGCTTCTTGTCTAGAACTGTTTCTCTAATGGCTTCGTCTTTGAAGACCACTCGTATTGGAATTGGAGCGCCGCTGTTTTTATTACCCGCATACAATCGGGATGACGAAACAACGGAATCACGGGACAAACTAACACCAAGACATTTGAATGTTTTTAGCACAAGCTCCTCCACATTTTCATTGGGGAGTGAGGGCAAGCCGAATATCATCGCGTTATTAGCTACTGTTTTTTTATTTTCCTTAGCATAATAATTTTCAATTTTATTATCAGTAGCAGTCAGCGAAGATAGTGAAAACTTCAATGTATCGATTTCTAGTTGTAGACGCTCATTCTCAGACTTCAGTCCTTGAAATCCGAAGCTATTGAATCGAACTTCTCAGACAAGAAATTCTGCGAAGACTCCACAGCACTAGTAATAATCCTAACTTCATCCCGAACTTGTTGTATCTGTTCAGCCACCGCGCCCTAATTAAACTAATATTTATTGTTAGAGAAAATCGCCGAACTGCAAACCAATGATCAAAGCACGGCAACCGGCACTGGCCAAATTGTCGACAAGAATAATGGAGCACACCTACCTTGATCAATCGCACAGCCAGAGGTGCGCCCAACCACCCACAACACCGCAACAGAATTGCGCTGAACCTGTCGATCAAAATAACGTGAACCGGCAAGACAGTTACCAGTATATCGGCCCACTAAATCTACCTCTACCAAGCCTCACTCGTATAAAAGTACGCACTAACACGCTTACTGCCTGTTAACAGCACGCGCCCAGCGAGAACCTTCTGCACAAAGATGCTACGAGTGTCGTTGCCGAAGAAGCAGAACCACTGCACCGGCACAATCCCAACCACTGCCACCCAGTAGAACTCAAGCTATCACTATTACTGTTGGTAGACAGCGTTAGCGAAGTGAGTCCCAGGCACGCAGTGTGTGTTGAGCGTTGGTACACCAGAAAAAAAACACAATGTACTAGCACCGGCAGCGTACGGATCGATATACCGAATCACTAATCCCGCACACCACTACACGATCGACACTAGGCGCATCAATTGCGGCGCCAGCGGACAAGAGGGAATGGTCAATCGAAAATGATTCTTAGGACAAAATCCACAGAACTAAATTCGCCCAGCACACCGATAATCAGCCACCGAATTCACAATCCTACAACTAGCTCTGAACAAAAATACACTTAATAACAAGTTGAATATAAGTTGACGTTTGAAAATTTTAAATAAACACTTTTAATTTGGTTCCAAATGTAGCTATAGAAAGCAGCAACTATTAAAGTCAACAGTGTTGCCAGAAAAGGATTGGCTTTTACTAGCACTAAGTCTCCCCACATTGGTTGCCATTCATTGGAGTTTTTAACATACTATTCTTTGCGCTTTTGTTTAGACGCAATTAGATTCTCCCGGGCTAGATGATGAAGTCGTTTAAATGTAGATCGTATTCCATTGACGTAGTCCTCATAGTAGAGACCATCATTATCGTATTTGTAAACGGAGTTTGGAATGTTCGCCCGTCTTCCGTATATTAATTCAAACGGTGTATAACCCGTTGAGGAATTTACAGTTGAATTATATTCGAAACTGAATAATGGGAGTAATTGGCCCCATGTTTTCGGTTCGTTACCTACGTATTGTCTTAAGTAGGTTTTCAATTCCCTATTCGATCGTTCCACCAGATTTGCTTGTGGATGATATGTACTAGTGGTAATCTTTAAAATTTTACATACATTTTTCATAAGAGAACTAACAAAGTTGGTTCCATTATCGGTTACTAATTCGGCGGGTGTCCCATATTTACATATATAATTATTTATGAAAGTTTGCGCGACCGTGGCACTCTCTTGGTTCTCCATAGATGATACAATTATATATCTAGTCAGATCGTCTTGCATAACAAGTCCGGTTCTGTTACCCCATTCTGACTCAGGTAATACTACTATGTCCATATTCAATTTCTCGAATGGTTCGGACGATGTCGTAGTAATTCTCATTGGAATTTCGTTCGATCGACCGATTTTATTTTTCTGACACGAGTTACATTGTTTAACATAATTTTCAATATCTTTTCGCATATTAGTCCAATGAAATTGCAGACTCATTCTCTTCAACATTCGTTTGCTTCCAACATGTCCACCTAGAGGAGCATTGTGGAATTCTTTCAATTTAATTTCGAGGTCTTTTACTGGCACCCACATCCTGTCTTTTACCGGTGCATATAGTGTGAAAATTTTATCAAATTTCTCGGCAATAAATCTCAACACGTTTGCCTCAGGGGTTTTCTGCATGTTTCGAAAAGAAATAATTTGAATGTTCCTTGCATTTTTCATGTCTTCAGAACAGTTAGTGAATGCATCTCTAACCCATCTATTAGAATTCTTGTGTCGGTTATTGATCTACTCGAGCCATTTAGAAGCAATCCCCATATTTTACGATCTGAAATTGAAAATACTCTTCCATTCTGATAGTCCTTCAAACCGTGTGGTAGGTCCACCAGTTCGGCTAATTCTTTATACGCTGATCTACTGTTTACCACTATGAAAGTACCTTCAAATTTGCTTTATGTTTTGAAAATTTCAGTAGACCAAATTTTATGTCATTATTATTCATGCTTATTTCGTATTCTTCGAAATACGAGAGTGCTCCCAAATCTTCCTTTTCGTTCCATCCAAAGTCTATGTTTTCTAATCCGTCCATGTGCGGATTCCACTCTGACTTTTGTTTGTTTTTAAACAGCGTAAATCGTCCAGACTCATCTGTGAGCTGTCTGGTGTGGTTGGTTTACCCCCCGCGTCCTTCCGCTTCGCAAGTTCATTTTTTCTGCTTGCTGCTGTTGACGCTTTTGTTGTCTAGTGACTATTTAAATTCGGTGTAAGGACCCGGCCTGCTCGGGCAGTCTAGATAAAAAGTCTGACACAACATTGTCTTTGCTTGTTTATAGTTTTATTTCCAACCCTTGTAGTTTCAGACGTAGACGCGTTAGCGTAGGCGAAGTTTCTTTTAAATGCCATATTGAAAAATCAACGGTCTATGATCAGTGTATACAATAAATTTCTGATTATAAATAAAATGTTTAAAACGGTTCACTGCCCATACGATGGCTAACAATTATTTTTCAATCGTATGGTACTCTCTTTCAGCACCTACTAGACCTCTGCTTGCATATGAAATAGGCCTATCGATCGATTTTTCATTAGAGAGTACTGCTCCAATAGCGTACTCGCTCGCATCTGTCGTGATCACGAACGTATCTTTACAGTTCGAGCTAACTAACAGCGTATCAGAAGTTGAAAAATTTCGCAATTCCACAAAAGATTTTTGACACTCTTGTGTCCAAGTAAACTTAACATTCTTTCGCAAGAGATCGTTTAATGGTTTACGTTTCTCTGCTATGTGAGGTATTAATTTTCCGTAGAAATTTACTGTTCCTAAGAATGACCTAACGCCTTTGACTGTTTTGGTGCTGCCATCTTTTTTATTGTTTTTATATTGTCCTCCATAGGACGAATTCCATGTCCTAAATACTTAATTTCATTTTTCAATATTTGGCATGTGCCTGGCTCGACTTTTAGATTATGTCGGCGGAGAGTCTCTAAAACTTTGCGTGAGTTTTCATTGTGTTCTTCGATGGTAACACCGAAAACAATTATATCATCCAGATAGATGATTGCTTTAAACCCTTCTATCTCATAAAGTACCGTATTCATTAATCTTTGGAACGTCGACGGGCTATTACGCAAACCCATAGGCATTCTTGTGAATTCAAAATGAACTTTTGGAGTCGAAAATGCTGTCTTAGCTGCGTCTTTTGAGTTAATTGGTACTTGGTAAAATCCTGATTTTTAATCCAAGGTAGAAAAATATTTACTGTTTCCAAGATTATCTAGAATCTCGTCAATCAGTGGAATTGGATATACAAGTGGCTTTGTAACTAAATTTAAAGCTCTGAAGTCAACCACGTTTCTGTATTTCTTGTTACCAAATTCATCGACCTTCTTGGAAACACATAGGACTGGTGCATTCCACAGACTTTTGCTAGGCTTTATGATACCTTGTTTTCGCATTTCTCCAATTTCTTCATTAATATGCCTCTTCGTAGCTTCTGGAAATCTGTATTGCCGTTTATTGATAGCAACATTTGTAGTGGTCTCAATTTCGTGCACTGCCGCATATTCAGTGATTTTAATACTTTATCCGTTTTGTCCCGACCAGTTATTTGACCGTATCTTTTATTTTCCGTAAGAATTACGTCTTGATTTGTATCTAAATCAAGCAAACATTTGTTTTCCTTTTCACACTCTCTGTCAATAAAATATTTTTCTTCTTCATTAGTAATATTAGTTCCACAACGAGGAAGCATACTATCTGAACGATCGTCGTTTTTGTATATATCATAGTTGTTCTGATACGGTGCATTAATGTTATTATTTTTATTCAATTTTTAATTCATTTCATATTTATTACACGGAACGACCGAAATTAGCTCTGCGCCTAAGTCGTATTACTGATTTTGAATTAGTTAATTTTAACAACAAAATTTCCAAAATAACTATTAAATTAGTTAAAAATGTGAATTTATTTTGCTGAATAAAAGCTCATATTTTTAGAGAATGTGTTTAGTTGGCGAATATCCTGGACACAAACCAGCAATATTTCAATCCAACACGAAATTCTCATTGACAACTATTTTTTTGTCTAAAATCTGTCTCTATTTTGTCTCTATTTTTCTATCACCATCATTTCTGAAGGACAGCACAAAGAATACAAAAATGAAATTGGTTTTAATAACAAGATTATTAGCCAAAACCTCATGAGAAGTGTCAAAGCAAAACAATCCATCAAAAAACTAAAAAGGACTGTTTGTTGAAATTGCTTGCAAATTGTTTTGATGTTTTTCGCATGTGGTACAATATATCCAAATTTAAATTTCTAAACCGATATGTAAAAATGCCGCAAACGCTTAGTGGAAAGTGTATTTAATCAGAATTTGTGCGCATTTGAAGCGATTATGCGTGATAATGTTTTTACGCGGAACAGTGAAGTGAGTTTCGAATGTTGCACTCTAATTGTATATGTCAAATGAAGTTTTTTGTATCTTCCAAACTTCCGGGCTACGCAGACCGGTGTACTACTTGTATTCGGTTTTTGTTTTCCAAATGCTCAAAGTTTTCAGTGAGAGAGTCGATTTTGCGAAGTCGAATGAAGAAAACAGCGATTTAGAAGAAAAAATACTAAAAAGAAGTTTATATTTCGTTTATGTCTTTTTCTCTAATACAACATCGTATATATACCTGGCAATATAGGAAACACAACCGCGACTGAAAAATTCCTTTCGATAGTAGTGTGCCATCTAGTGGCTAGTAGTCATTACGGTATTAACGTTTTTTCGGTGACAGTGCGCCATATAGCTGCAAATTGCAAAAGCCAATTCAACCATTTATGTTGGTTGAAAACAATGTTTTATTTCTCTAATTCAACTAAAAATTAGTTGAATGGAATTGAAGTGTGACTTAGCTAAGAAATGACAGCACGTTTAATTGGTGAATTCAACTAAACAAATAGCCATTTCAACAAATATTTTATTATTATTCAGGGAATGTGAATTAAAAAATCGAAATTAGCCAAAGTAAGATTTTTTTAGTTGTCTCAAAAAATAACTAAATAAAATCAGAAAATCAACTAATGTTTTCGAGAAAATGCTGATTTCGGTCTTTCCGTGTATGCTTTGCTAAACTGCCCTCCAAGACTTTCAGCATTAACGATAATTACTTCTTTTTTTCAAATAAATATTCATTGGAATATGAGTTAAAATCAAATTATTAAGATTTAAATTGGGTGTTCAGCCACAAGTGGTGACTTTTCGGCCCTATTCTATACATGATTTGCGGTTATTACCATGAAGACATCATTTGCTTCCGCAATTCTGAGATTTTTTTGTAGGGAAAATTCTAAACCCATTTGTATTGTGTAATGGGGAAAAGAAACTTATATACTAACTCACAAACTAATACAGAGAGCGATTCGAGTCAATTGAAGATTACATCGATTTTTGTCGGAATTTGCTTATAATATTATGTGACATTACATCCAACGGTCCTATATTTGTGAGTCTGTGTAACTCATTTGTACTAAACCAGGGAGGATGCTTCATTTTTATTCTGAATCCTTTGAAACGTTTTCTTCCTGGTGGAACAACAACTTGACCAAATTGGTACTGCATAAAGCATGGCTGGTCTGAAAATTTGTTTATAAATTAACAATTTGTTTTTTAGACAGAGCTTAGAATTTCTGTTTATAAGAGAATATAAACATTTAGTATATTTATTACACTTTGCCTGGATTCCTTCAATGTGATCCTTGAAAGTGAGTTTTTTTGTCATACGTTGAACCTAAGTATTTTGCTTGATCAGACCATGTCAATTCCAAGCCATTCAATTTGAGAATGTGATTATTGTTTGGTTTAAGAAAAGAAGCTCTTGGCTTATGAGGAAAGATAATTAATTGCGTTTTTGCTGCATTTGGTTTAATTTTCCATTTTGACAGATAATCACTGAAAATATTCAAACTTAGATTTTTACCCGTGGCTAACAGACTTATGTCGTCACAGAATGGCGATTTCTGACAAACAATGGGCAGATTTCGAAGATCAGAAGTGAAAATATTATACAAGATTGGAGCTACGCTCGAACCCTGTGGAACACCTGCTCGTACGGGTAGCAATTCAGATTTACAATTCTGATAGCTAACCTGAAGAGTACGACCAGTTGAATAATTTTGATCAAATAAATAGAAAACTGGAAATCAGACATTTTTGCTATTCAACCTTTGCTCCAAATCGAATGCTTTTTCTATGTCTAGAAGAGCAACTCCAGTGGATAACCCAGAAGATTTATTTGTTTTTATCATGTTCTTTACTCTTACAAGTTGATGAGTAGTTGAATGTTCATGACGAAATCCAAACTGCTCTGATAAAAAAATTGAATTCTCATTTATATCAGACTTCATTCTCAACAAGATATTTTTTTCAAAAAGTTTACTGATAGAAGAAAGTAAGCTTTTTGATAACTTGATGGTTCTGCTGGGTTTTTATCAGGTTTGAGGATTTGAATTATTTTAGCGTTTTTCCATCTTTTTTTTGGAAGTAGCTAATGTAAAACACTTGTTGAAAATTTTTACCAAGAGTCTCAAGGTAACATCGGGAAGATTTTTAATAAGAATATTAAAGATTCCATCATTACCAGGAGCCTTCATGTTTTTAAGTTTCCTAACGGGCATATTGATATTCGTTACAAATCATCAGAATATGAGTATTTTACGAACGGATTTGATGAGTAGATGACATAAAACGATGTTGGAAGCCGTTCCAAAATCCAAGATTGCGACTTCCGGCATATCGATTGTTACAAACCATCACAATATGAGTATTTTACGAACAGATTTGATGAGCAGATGACATAAAACGATGTTGGAAGACGTTCCAAAATCCAAGATGGCGACTTCCGGCATATCGATATTTGTTACAAACCATCACAATATGAGTATTTCTCGAACGGATTTGAGGAATGGATGTCAGAAAACAATGTCTGAAGCCGTTTCAAAACCCAAGATGGCGGCTTCCGGTTCATCGATATTCGTTACCAACTATCACAATATGAGTATTTCTCGAACGGATTTGATGAATGGATGTTAGAAAACCGATTATAAATCCAAGATGGCGATTTCCTGAATATTGATATTCGTTACAAACCATCACAGTATTGAGTATTTTCGAACGGATTTGATGAGTGGATGTTAGAAAACGACGTTAGAAGGCGTTTATAAATCCAAGATGGCGACTTCCGGTTCATCGATATTCGTTACAAACCATCACAATATTTTTCGAATGGACTGGATGAGTAGATAATATAAAACGATTTTGGAAGCCGTTCCAAAATCCAAGATGGCGACTTCTGGCATATCGATATTTGTTACAAACCATCACAATATGAGTATTTCTCGATCGGATTTGAGGAATGGATGTCAGAAAACAATGTTTGAAGCCGTTTCAAAACCCAAGATGGCGGCTTCTGGTTCATCGATATTCGTTACAAACCATCACAATATGAGTATTTTTCGAACGAATTTGATGAGTGGATGTTAGAAAACGACGTTAGAAGCCGTTTATTAATCCAATATAGCGACTTCCTGCATATTGATATTCGTTACAAACCATCACAATATGAGTATTTTTCGAACGGATTTGAGGAGTGGATGTTAGAAAACGTCGTTAGAAGCCGTTTATTAATCCAAGATGGCGACTTCCTGCATATTGATATTCGTTACAAACCATCACAATGTGAGTATTTTCGAACGGATTTGATGAGTGGATGTTAGATAACGACGTTAGAAGCCGTTTCTAAATTCAAGATGGCGACTGCCGGTTCATCGATATTCGTTACGAACCATCACAATATGAGCATTTTTCGAACGGATTTGATTTCGGCATATTGATATTCGTTACAAACCATCACATAATAAGTATTTTTCGTACGGATTTGATGAGTGGATGTTATAAAACGTCGTTAGAAGTCGTTTCTAAATCCAAGATGACGACTTCCGGCGTGTTGATATTCGTTACAAACCATCGCAATATGAGTATTTTTCGAACAGAATTGACGAGTGGATTTTAGAAAATGTCGTTAGAAGCCGTTTCTCAATTCAATATGGCGACTTCCTGCGTGTTGATATTCGTTACAAACCATCACAATATGAATAGTTTTCGAACGGATTTGATGCGTTGATGAAAGTAAACGACGTTAGAAGCAGTTCCTTAATCCAAGATGACGACTTCCGGTATATTGATATTCGTTACAAACTATCACAATATAAGTATTTCTCGAAAGGATTTGATGAGTAGATAACATAAAACGATGTTGGAAGCCGTTGAAAAATCCAAGATGGCGACTTCCGGTATATTGATATTCGTTACAAACCATTACAATATGAGTACTTCTCGAACGTATATGATGAGTGGATGTCAGAAAACGATTTTGGAAGACGTTTCTTTATCCAAGATGACGACTTCCGGCATATCGATATTCGTTACAAACCATCACAATATGAGTATTTTTCGAACGGATTTGATGAGTGGATGTTAGAAAACGTCGTTAGAAGCCGTTTTTTAATCCAAGATGACGACTTTCGGCATATCGATATTCGTTACAAATTATCACAATATGAATATTCTTCAAACGGATTTGATGAGTGGGTGTTAGAAAACGATGTTATAAGCCTTTTCAAAATCCCAGATGGCGAATTCCGGCATCGTTAGAAACCATTCCAATATAGGTATTTTTCGGACGGATCCGAAGAGTGGAAGTTGAAAACAGGACTCACAGTCGTTTCAACATCCAAAATGGCGGACAGAATGAGCTGCATTTTCTTTTTCGGTGCGAATTTCATTTTTGGTTATAAACTGTCAAAAATTCATAACGGCGTGTTCGTGATTGTTTTCATCTCGATACTCTTCCAAATCTTATACAATTTACTCGCAGATTTGGCTTAGTCGCGGAAACCGGCAAATTTACGAAAAATATGCGAAGGTGTAACTTCATAATTTACGCAAGTAGCAAATAGGCAAACAAACCGAAAAAGTTTTGATTTGATGTGGACGGGATGTGCAACCAGCAGTTGGCAAGCATTTACATTATGCTGGTGTGCTTATGCACGTAATCATAGACCATTATTGACGTTCTTTTCCATACAATTCATGTTTTATTTTTTTTCGAATGTTGCGAATATTCGTTGGTTTAAAACCCTATGCGCCGTTGTATCAAAATATTATTACATTGTTGGTTTTCTCCAAAGATTGTTTCCTTTGAAAAAGCACAAAACTACGATTTTTGATCGCCTTCAAAGCAGCAATTTAAGATTTGAAAGGGTATCGGAATGAAAACAATCACGAATACGCCATTATGAATTTCTTCATAACAGTTTATTGCCAAAAATGAAATTCGCACCAAAAAGATAATGCAGCTCATTGTCATTCCCGATGACAATGAGCTGCATTATCTTTTTAAGATGTAAGATGTTGTGATTTTCGATTAATATTAACTTCTTTTTCCATTCAATTCATGTTTGAAACTTTTTAAAAAATTGAGAATTTTCGTTGATTGACAACCCTATCCCGCGCTTTTTTATTGACATTGACGTTCTCCTTTTGCAATAATGGCATGAAATTTGACTATTTCATGGAACAGTATCGAGATGAAAAATATCACTAATGACGCCGTTTTGAATTTCTTCATGAACGTTTATTGCCAGAAATGAAATTCGCACCGAAAACAAAATGCAGCCGATTCTATTTATGGCTATCATTCTTTCGTTACATTCATCACCCAATACGAGTAAGACTGTCACCACTACATTCATGAAGCGTTCGCTCATGACTGTCACATGCGACTTTCATCTGTATGGTTTGCGCGACATTCATGTGTGACTGCCCGGATAGTAGGCAACATGCAAGTTTCCAGCACACGACATTCAAAGCAAACATCTACAGGTTTAGGTACCAACATAGGAATTTCACTTAAAACTGTCACGTGAAGGGACCCTTTCCAGCACTGAGAGGAACCATAAAATGCATGCACAACTAACACGAATTCTCTTTTCCTATGCCACTGCATTAGAGTATGAAAATACCAACCAACATCTCAATGACCAAAATTCAAAAACAATTACTATTCAAGAAACACAAAAATACATTTCCTTAATTCCAGTTTCTGTAGATTAAATGGCAATTAGACGATTTTCAAATTGTAATGCTAGTATAAAAATTACAGATATTATTAAACAATAAGAAATATTTAATAAATGCGACTCTCGAACATTGTATGAGAACTTAAAATAAAATTCTTTCGGAAAAAACCTTATTCTTAAATTTTTTCCCTTTGTGGGCTACTCTGGCCGAGAGTGGGGGTTACAAGGCACCACACTTTCCATACCGGACGAAAGAGGTTATGGTGCCCAAATGAACACTAGTAACGAAGGAGGAAACCGGTCTATCAATGATAGGTTCGCTCCAGCATGTAACCCAAGCGACAGATTCCTTTACGATTATCAATTCGCAACGAAAGATACGAATAACTTCTATTACAAGTTCGCCAGAGAGTACGTCACTTGGGCAGGAAGTGTGCTTCACCCGGTAACCAGTCAATCATTGAGTCGTGATAATAATAATAATAATAATAATAATAATAATAATAATAATAATAATAATAATAATAATAATAATAATAATAATAATAATATTAATAATAATAATAATAATAATAATAATAATAATAATAATAATAATAATAATAATAATAATAATAATAATAATAAAAATATTAATAATAATAGTTTCTTCTTTTTCATCTTCATCAAAACTACAGTTGGTTGCACAATTTTGTTTCGTGTAGAAAGCTCAGCATTCGCGTCGTTTGTTCTTCCGCGCTTCCTAAGGCTTCGTATAAGCTGGGGGCGATGTGATGTTTTATCCTCTCTTTTTCATATTTTCGACACTGAAGAATGAGATGCCGAACATTCAATTCCGTACCGCAACACTCGCAGTTGGGCGGGTTCTCTTTTTACCTTTTTTTTATATATATAAAAAATAGGTATAGAATTCGCTCAAACTTTCGAAAATTTTTCCGAGGCCCGGAGGGCCGAATGACATATACCAATTGATTCAGCTCGACGAACTGAGTAAATGTCTGTGTGTGTGTATGTGTGTGTGTCTGTATGTGTGTTGTTAACTAAGAGGTCGAGATCTCAGAGATGGCTGGGCCGATTTTGATCAAACTAGTTGAATAAAAGGTCTCCCCGTCACCCAAAACGCTATTGAATGGTTTTGAGATCGGATGTTTACTTTTTGAGTTATACGAAGTTTTATGTCAAAATTTTCAGTTTTTTGACAGTATCTGTCACAATTGACCTTGAAAACAGAATATGTTTTCAGACTTAGATTCCGCACGATAATACCTATCCAACAAGCCATAGATTGTTAAAATCCGTCCATTTTTAACGGAGATATCGAAACTTTTGTGTAAACGACTTTTCCCCCTATTCCAGCAGTAGGAGTTTTGAGCGCTGTATGACAAAGCAATGCTTGGGAGCAACGGAAAACACGATTTTTTATTTTGTTACATACAATTGTTTCAAAGTACCAAAAAGACTGTGTACAGCATCCTTTTCCATGACATTTAGCCTCGGACCGATTTTAGCACGGCTCGTTTTTGGCAACAAAATCGTTCGAATATGACATATATAAACCAGATGATGGCAGATTTTTTTTAATTATATTGTTTTAAACTACTTACAGCAATAAATGCTAGAAGAACATAACATCCATATACCATTCGAATCAGTTCGTCGAGATCAGCAAATGCGTGTGTGACAAATAATTTCACTCAATTTTCTCGGAAAATTTCTTTTCTACAAATTCAGATTCATACGAAAAGTCGTATGCTCCCAAACAAAGTTCCTGAATTATGTTTGATTCCGACCTCTGGTTCCGGAACTACAGGATGATATATGAAACGAAATCAAAATTGTGTAACTCATTCTACTCGTAGATGGCTGAACCGATCTAAGATTCAAATGAATTCTAAGAATCATCTAAGATTCAAATGAAAAGTTTCAAGATTTTATAAAACATTTTGCTCTTCAGCCAGATCCAACATCCGGTTTCGGGGATACAGGGTGATTGGTATAAAAATGTCTATTCCACACAAATTAATCAGGTTTAACGGGTTAGCAGATTTGGATAGCCGATAAAAAAAATTAACTTTTTGTAGATGCAGAAGGCACCTAAAAATTTAATTCGTGCTATGATTTCTCAAAGATGTCTTCACTGATTTTCAAATATTTTGAAACAAATGTAAACTATACAGCTATTCATGAGAATTTATCTGACTTCGGCCATACCGATTTTAGAATTCCGGTTCCAGTATAAAATCGTTTCTCAAAGCTCAATCGTTTTCTCAAAAAAAGCCTAATCAAATATCAGAAACAAAAATTCAAATTAAAATGAACTTATATGCAAAATTAATTAATTTTATCCAATTATGACTTCCGGTTCTCGAATTACATGATGATTTTTTAAATTCAAACCGATATAGAAGATGACAATCCCAAAAAGCTTCAAAGTTGGACTCAAAACTGTTGTAATTTATTCGTCATATGGCCATACGAATCGGTTTGGGTTATGCTGGTTCCTGAATACAGACTCTGGAAGTACCTTAAATTACCGTAAACTCTAAAGTGGAACTTACATATCATGGCATCTTTAATCGATTATCACACTTCTAGATTTAAATTCGATCCGATTTGCAGTTTCGACATTACAGAGTAATGAGTGATTAAAATCTCAAATTGTCGCTTAAAACGACGGTCATTAAAATAATGTCATGAAAACTTAAACACCGAATAATATTCATGCAAAAAACATATGCAGATTGGTAAAAAAAGGTATCATCTCACTGCTAGGTGGCTTAAACACGTTTTTTAGTAAGAAGGTATGAGTTAACCGGGTGTGCCCAATCCTTAGACGTGTGAGCAGTCGCTGGTCAGTTGGACTGCTACGATCTCTCCATCGGTGCGTGTCGTATTTCACCTCTCTCAGCTTCACGTCTCTCATATTAAACCACTGATTTTCCCATCGGTGGCGTATCGCTTGCTTGGCTACTCTTGCGGCATGTTCTCCGGGAATTGGCACGTCGATGACCGGATGTCTTCTGCCCTCATTTGCCAGCCGATCTGCCTCTATGTTTCCGTTGATACCAGCGTGCCCCGGAATCCAGCAGAAATGGATGGGTTTACTTCGCACAATGCGCTCAATCTCCTGTATCCATGGGTGGCTCGATTTTCCTTTTTCGAGGGCCAGCAGGCAGCTAGCGGAATCCGTGAGGATTACCATTTCATTGCGAACGTTCGGTAGGGCAGCTGCCATCTTGATGGCAAATGCCTCTGCGGAGAAAACACTGCAATCTTTCGGTAGACTGTATTTCTGAGCTATCACATTGTTGTAGTATGCAGCCCCTACCGTGTCGTCGAAGTAGTGAAGTTCGGTTGCCGCGTGGAAGTTTGGCACCGACCACCCGCAAAATCCGTAGCCGAGACTCGCAATCTTTCTTCATCATTTTGCAATGAGGTTTGAAAGTCAGAGATTGGCCCAGAATCCTTAGTCGGTTGGTCGTCGAAATTGGGAT
Source organism: Malaya genurostris (assembly GCF_030247185.1). Taxonomy (NCBI): domain Eukaryota; kingdom Metazoa; phylum Arthropoda; class Insecta; order Diptera; family Culicidae; genus Malaya; species Malaya genurostris. Next base: position 167,281,192 of record NC_080571.1, on the reverse strand, counting down.
CTTATCAATGACGATGCTCCTTGTAAATCTTTGCCGTGTATTCGGACTGCAATAGAAAATGCACGATTTTGCTGCCGATATACAGAAATCGACGCTCTTTGCCCATATGTTGACAGCTTTGACTGCGGCCTGCAGTTTACGGAATAAGGCATCACTTTTCGCTCTTCGCACAGCAAGGAGGATGTCGTCAGCGTACACTCTACACGGCAGTACTCGGAAGATAGGCTGCATCGCAACGAGAAACAGTATCACCGAGAGGACCGAACCTTGAGGTACTCCGTTTTCTAGAACGTGTTCGCGAAATAAGTGTCCTCCTACAGACACCTGAAATGTCCGCTCGGAGAGAAAACTTTGTATGATGTTCAGCATTCGGCCACGTATTCGCCATGTTTTCAAGGTGCGCAGTATGCCTTGGCGCCATGTGGTATCATATGCTTTCGACAAGTCAAGTGAGGCTATCAGGCAGTGTTCGTTCACGGTAGGAAGCGATTTCTCCAGCTCGGCAAAGTAGGTGTCAGTTCCTCTTCCCGAACGAAACGCATGTTGGCGTCTGTCAAGCCGTCCATTCGACTCTAGCTCGGTGATCAGTCGACGATTGATGATCCGCTCTAAAAGTTTGGACATGCAGCTGGTAAGCGAGATTGGCCGAAAGCTAGCAGGTCCAGTATCGTTACAGTTGGGTTTTGGAATAGGGACAACGATAGCGTTCCGCCAGCTAGCCGGGAACTCCCCGTTGCTCCAGATTTTGTTGAGTAGCTCAAGAAGTACTGTTTTCGCAGATAGAGGTAAAAGACGAAGCAGAGGATATCCTATACTGTCAGGACCTGTAGAAGTATCTCGACCCTTATCGAGAGCCCACAGCAGTTCGTTCAAGGTGATGTCCGTGTTGTAAGTATCATCGGTATTCGGCGAAAAATTTATGGACTCTCGTTCTGCCTTTCGCTTCGTCATCTGGAAAGCTAGAGGGATGCTGGAGGTCGCAGATCTTTCACTGTAAAATCTGGCCAGTCCTTCTGCAGGGTTGTCCGTGAAACCGTTGACTCCTTTGAGTACTGTTGTATGCTGTTGTCGACAGCCACGCAAACGGTTTACTGTCTGCCATAATTTGGCAGTCGTGCTCTCAGGAGAGATTGTCGCTACAAATTTCTCCCACGAACTCCTTTTTGCTTCCTTTATTGTCTTTCGTGCCGCTGCTCTAGCTTCCTGAAATCGTGCTAACGCTGTAGGTTGTTTTGGGTTTGATCTCTGCATTCGCCGCAAGGATCGCAGACATTTTCGTCGCTGTCGAATTGCTGCCTTCGCTTCAGAGCTCCACCAAGGTACTGATTTGGGTCCAATCTGGCCACTGGTACGTGGTACAGATTTATTGGCTGCTGCGATCAGCTTTTCCGTAAAGCTGTTAACGCTCCACGCGACATCCGGGTGGATGGTTTCAGCAATAATTTGTTCATACAATACCCAGTCAGCCCGGTCATATAGCCACTTCCGTCGTGCCGTGCGTTGGCTCGACCATCCAGGTATAGAGACAATTATTGGAAAGTGGTCGCTGTTGTGCGTGTCCGAAAGTGTTCGCCATATGAATTTTGGGGCCAAGCTCTTGGAGCAGAAGGTAACGTCGATTGCCGAAGTATATCCGGTAGCCGGCTCGATACGAGTGGGGGAACCGTTATTGAGAATCACAAGCTGCTTCATCAGTGTTATTTCGGCGATAAATTTGCCAATAACGTTTGATGATGATGACCCCCAAGCGAGATGATGTGCATTGAAGTCACCAAGGAATATCAGCGGGCCCTCTAGTTGCTCGAGGAGCTCTTGTAACGCGGTTTGACATTGGACTGAGCTTGGCGGAAAATAAATCGATACCACCGTTGCTTGAATCGGTGCGTGGATGCGTGCAGCAACTAAGTGGAGTGAAGTGTCAATGCGCAGACGCTCGAAGGGTATGTCTTTCCGGATTGCAAGGCCAACCCCGTGTTGCCAGTAGTGTGTGCTGTTAGATTCCAGGAGTAGCGTATAGTTTTTGCCGATAAAGTCTGGTGGCGAAGTTTGATTTATCTTAGTCTCTTGGAGTGCGACGATACATGGCTCGTGGTTGGCGATAAGCAGTTTCAGCTCACTAATGTTGGCTCTAATCCCACGAATGTTCCACTGCAATGCAAAACAACTACCAGAGTGACTATTTGTGGACGATCTCGAGGAAGAAGTCGATGAGGAAGTAGACGATTTTCGTCTCGATATTCGACTGGTAACCGGACCGGCTGAAAGAGAAAAGGAAGCCGCAACATTCTCTGCTGAGAGTTGTTCTGTTGTTGAACTTGCCTGTGGAACGCATTGTCCCACAGTGCCAGCCGCTGTCGTAACCATTACACCAGTTTTGCCAATACCGATAACAGCCGGCACTGGGGATGCGCTTTGTGTAACATTTTTCTGCAGGATGGGGTTTGATGGGCTTTCTCCAGGCGAGCTGTCGTCTGAAAAATCGATGGGCAAAACAGTATCTGCTTCTAGACGAATTTCGTGATTACTGACCTGTGGGACGCCTTGCCCCACAGTGCCAGCCATTGCCGAAACTACTACACGATTACTATCAGTTATACTGGCAGCAGCCGGCACTGGGGAAAGACTTTGTAAAGTTCGATCGGCTTTTGCGCTGTTGGTTTGGATGATTGATATCTGATGGTTCTGCGTAGTTGAGATCAGATGAGAAGTTGTAGGGCGGCGGCCAGGGCAAAGAAGGATTACCCCTTCTCCCTGCCGTCTATCCCAGAATTTCGATGTACAATATATTTCGCTGGTTGGATCGGCTGCAGAGGTGAATTCGCCATCAACGGGTTGGGGTAAGACGTTCCGGATGACTCCTTCAGCCTGCTGCACTTGCGTCGGAAGGGGTACTACACATTCTCCGCTTCCAAACCGATAATTCTCGTTGTCAGTGTTCGTGGGTGAGTCGTCGTAGTGATTCAATCGTTGTTGAGAGGTGATGCTATCGAAGATACTGATTGAGTAGTGTGTCCGATGTCTCTGATTCTTCGCCGGAATAGTCCATTTTAGTGAGGTCGTGTGTTGTAACGGCAGTTTTCTTTGGTGGTGGACTAGGGTCGGGCGATATAACGGGTTGGCTATGCTTCGGTGGACGACCTCGGCCTCGCTTGGACTCTTGAATGGCTGGAGAGTTGGTTCTTGATCGGGTCATAGGAGCAGATGTGGAAGGCGTTGTGTTTTGTTCGCTATTGTGAAATATATTTTCACAACTAGCATTATGCAATCGTTCGTCGATTATTCGTTGCTTCAATTGTTGGATGAAAACTGCCATTGCCTTCATTTTTTCATCCTTCTGCTTGATCTCTTCTCGCATTTGTGCTATATTCGCATGCTTTGTTTTAACGGCCGTTTCCAGTTCTTTCAATCTTCTTTCGAATTCGCTATATCGTACTGCCGTTTGAGCATAGCTACCACTTGCATGAAGCTCAGCTCGTTTTCTTGCCTCCGGGAATGATACATTATCACGCACTTTGATTTTGATGACTTCCACCTCCTTCTTGTATACTGGGCACTGGCGACTGGCGGGTCGATGATCGCCTTTACAGTTTCGGCATTGGGAAGCCTCATTGCACTCCTCTTCTCCATGATAATCGCCAGAGCAATTGAAGCAGCGCTGTGGTCCAGGGCATCTGACACGAGTGTGGCCATAGTTAAAACAATTGTAGCACAGCATGGGATTCGGGAAATATGGTCGGGTAGGGATATAGAGCAAACCGATCTTAATATATTCCGGGTACGTGGTTTTGCCAAACGTTAAGATCACTGCAGGTGTATTCACCCTTTTTCCACCTTCGTTCCTGGTGATACGTTGCACACGGACAACACTGTCTTTTAACATTTCGCTCAAAATGTCTTTCTCATCCATGTGGATAATGTCGTAGCCAGAGATGACGCATCGACTTACGTTCAAGTTCGGATGAGGAACTACTTCCACCTCAGTTTCGTCGTAGAGCTCGGTTAGTTTCAACAGTTTAGCAACTTGAGTAGGATCTCGAATTGCCAGAGTGTATTTTGTACCTTGTGCATCGGATTTTGCATTTTCAATCGACCCACCAGCACAAGCTTCTACAGATTTCCCAATGATAAATGGATTTTTTGGAAGTGGAGCACCATTTTTTCCGGTCAACTGAAGGAACGTTAACTCACCAAATTTGTTTGTAGGGTCCATGTACGTCGGTAATCTACGTCCGACAGACCCACCCAGGTCATCGGCCATGATCTTTTATTCACAGATGGCAACGGTCACCCGTTACCTACCCCAAAGATCAAATCAATGGCTGAAAAACGATTATTCTACTTTTTATTGTAGTTGTTCGCAGAAAATTTCACCGCACTGTACTAACACACCTACGACAACACAGTAGAAATCTCCTGGTGTCTAACGAGCACTTTCTAATTTTTCAGATTTCCCGAAATTTTTCAAACTTTTCACTACTTTTAATTATTCGAAAAAATCTTCCATCCAGCGCACCGTGACCCACGCCACCGAAACGGTAAATGAAAAAGGCCGACCGGCCGCACTATTGTTCTCTGTACTGCTATACAAAGCACGTAGAATATGCACAAATTCACTGTTTTCAGCCGTGTTTTTGCCGTTTTTAATTATTCTTTCACTATCTATCACTTCAATATCACCTCACACACCGATATGCGGTTTCATATGCCGCTACGATCGCGATTTACTGATATTTTGAAGGTTTTGTTCCGAGCGCGCGGATTAACTCACTGGAATTGACGGCGTGCCGAAACTGAATGAATAATAATAATAATAATAATAATAATAATAATAATAATAATAATAATAATAATAATAATCATACTAACAATATTAATAATAATAATAATAATAATAATAATAATAATAATAATAGCAAAAGCAAGAAAAGTGATAATAAAAATAGTAGTACATTTACCTTTTTCTTTTACCATATCGTAACTCACAAGAAGTTATTACATAAAATACCTAATATTCATTATTTTCCTGGGACACCTGCAACCACCGGTTACAATTGGTTTATTTTGGGCTTTGCCACAAAACGTTACTAATGATGTTAGGTCAGATCCTCTCTCCCCTTTTTTACAATCCCTGACTACGATTATGGTCATTACGTCTATCAGAGTGAGTGATAGCCTTCCAAGTCCATGATCCACTCTGAGACGGTTGGGTCACTCACGATTAAGGGCATTGTCGATGTACTTGCTAGGTGTCACGCTGCTACGGTCTGAATATGTCGCGCAACATACCATCCATAGCTGTTGCAGCTAGAAGAATGGCTACCAAACTTGATTAGTCAAACATCAATTGGAATGGTAACGATGAAGCTTCTGGGTTTTGTCGGTGTCAGCCTTGATAAACTTTGCTTGAGCTGGAAGAGCTCTTTCTATTTCCGACTACCGAAGAAATCAGTAGTGCGCGCCGTTATCTCTAGATTTTTGTGTAAAGTTGATTAAATTAGATATAGGAAAAATATGCTAATAGTGATCTATTTTGTAGATGCCGGAGTCGAAGTAAATTGTGAAAATAAAACAGTTAAAATTGTGTAAAAGTAAAACGGTGTTAGTACGTTTATTTATAGCAGTGTCATTATTGAAAGTACAGCACGACAGGAAATAACATAAAAATTAAAAGCAATTGTAAAACCTGTTTTAATCCACCTAGTGGTGTAATGATGCCTTTCTCATGTACATATAATATTGTGCTATTTTATTCAAAATTTTTCTCTTCGATTTTTAAAAGAAACCAAGAGATTGTTTGTGCATAAAATACAGAATAAAACAGTGCTTTGATTGCGTAAGTCATCCTTAAGAAAACGAAGTGGGTTCACTATTATATGCACTTCCGGCACCGGAAACCGAGAACCGGTATAATCAAAGTCGGTTCATACGGCCACCAACTAACATGACATACAAACTCTACTAGTAAGCACTCTTAATTACGATTTAAATGTTTATTGCATCCGAAAATATGCAGTAATTTTTGATAGGACCATAGGACCTTGCAATTGACCCTAAGATTGGGAATAACGGTTTAAAGTATAGTTTATAACATTTTTACGGTTTTTGTTCCGCCGGTTTAAGTGACGGTGTACAATATTGAACACACTTTACCCTATAACCACGGAACCGGAAGTCGGATCCGAATGAAATTCAGGAATTCCGTATTGGACCAGCTGACCTTTCATTTGAATCTAAGTTTGTCAAAATCGGTTCAGCCATCTCCGAGAAAACCTAGTGAGATTTTTTTACACATACACACACACGCATACACACTCACACACACAGGCATTGCTCAGCTCGATGAACTGAGTCAAATGGTATATGACACATTTTTCACTAGTTGGTTTTTCAAGTGATTGCATAACCTTTCTATATGAGAAAGGCAAAACAAAGATCACATAATTTTAAACAATCCTTCCATTGTGTACATATTGTGACATTCCTGGGCAATTTAGTCTAAAATGCGCATCCTTACATTACATAATTTAAAATGCTCACTTACACCTGACACCTGACGGACTTCCGGTTTCGGAATTGTAGGGTAAAGTGTGTTCAATATTGTACACCGTCACTTAAACCGGCGAAACAAAACACGTAAAAAAAATTCTAAACTGGTCACAAAACTACACAAATCGATAGTCATTATCAGTAGGCAACTGATCAAACCGATTCCGACTATCCTGGTTCCCAGTATCCGGTTCCGGAAGTACCGGAAATAGTGGTCATATACACCAAAATGGATCTCACTCACTTTTCTCAGCGATGGTTAGACCGATTTACACAAACTTAGATTCAAATGAAAGGTCTTCCAGTCCCATAGGAAATTCCTGAATTATATCCGGATCCGACTTCCGGTTCCGGAGTTATAGGATAAAGTGTGTTCAATATTGTACACCGTCACTTAAACCGGCGAAACAAAACACGTAAAAAAATTTCTAAACTGGTCTTAGAACTACACAAATCGATAGTCATTATCAGTAGGCAAGTAAACAAACCGATTTCGGCTATCCTGGTTCCCGGTATCCGGTTCCGGAAATAGTGGTCATATACACCAAAATGGATTTCACTCACTTTCCTCAGCGTTGGTTTAAACGATTTCCACAAACTTAGATTCAAATGAAAGGTCTCCGAGTCCCATACGGAATTCCTGAATTTCATCCGGATCCGACTTCCGGTTCCGGAGTTATAGGGTAAAGTGTGTTCAATATTGTACACCGTCACTTAAACCGGTGAAACAAAACACGTAAAAAAAATTCTAAACTGGTCTTAGAACTACACAAATCGATAGTCATTATCAGTAGGCAACTAATCAAACCGATTCCGACTATCTTGGTTCCAGATATCCGGTTCCGGAAGTACCGGAAATAGTGATCATATATAAGAAAACGGATCTCACTCACTTTTCTTAGCGATGGTTTGACCGATTTCCACAAACTTAGATTCAAATGAAAGGTCTCCGAGTCCCATACGGAATTCCTGAATTTCATCCGGATCCGACTTCCGGTTCCGGAGTTATAGGGTAAAGTGTGTTCAATATTGTACACCGTCACTTAAACCGGCGAAACAAAACACGTAAAAAAATTTCTAAACTGGTCTTAGAACTACACAAATCGATAGTCATTATCAGTAGGCAAGTAAACAAACCGATTTCGGCTATCCTGGTTCCCGGTATCCGGTTCCGGAAATAGTGGTCATATACACCAAAATGGATTTCACTCACTTTCCTCAGCGTTGGTTTAAACGATTTCCACAAACTTAGATTCAAATGAAAGGTCTCCGAGTCCCATACGGAATTCCTGAATTTCATCCGGATCCGACTTCCGGTTCCGGAGTTATAGGGTAAAGTGTGTTCAATATTGTACACCGTCACTTAAACCGGTGAAACAAAACACGTAAAAAAATTTCTAAACTGGTCTTAGAACTACACAAATCGATAGTCATTATCAGTAGGCAACTGATCAAATCGATTCCGACTATCCTGGCTCCCAGTATCCGGTTCCGGAAGTACCGGAAATAGTGGTCATATACACCAAAATGGATCTCACTCACTTTTCGCAGCGATGGTTAGACCGATTTCCACAAACTTAGATTCAAATGAAAGGTCTTCCAGTCCCATACGAAATTCCTGAATTTTATCCGGATCCGACTTCCGTTTCCGGAGTTATAGGGTAAAGTGTGTTCAATATTGTACACCGTCACTTAAACCGGCGAAACAAAACACGTAAAAAAATTTCAAAACTGGTCTTAAAACTACACAAATCGATAGTCATTATCAGTAGGCAGGTAAACAAACCGATTTCGGCTATCCTGGTTCCCGGTATCCGGTTCCGGAAGTACCGGAAATAGTGATCATATATAAGAAAACGGATCTCACTCACTTTTCTTAGCGATGGTTTGACCGATTTCCACAAACTTAGATTTAAATGAAAGGTCGCCGAGTCCCATACGTGATTCCTGAATTTCATCCGGATCCGACTTCCGGTTCCGGAGTTATAGGGTAAAGTGTGTTCAATATTGTACACCGTCACTTAAACCGGTGAAACAAAACACGTAAAAAAATTTCTAAACTGGTCTTAGAACTACACAAATCGATAGTCATTATCAGTAGGCAACTGATCAAATCGATTCCGACTATCCTGGTTCCCAGTATCCGGTTCCGGAAGTACCGGAAATAGTGGTCATATACACCAAAATGGATCTCACTCACTTTTCGCAGCGATGGTTAGACCGATTTCCACAAACTTAGATTCAAATGAAAGGTCTTCCAGTCCCATACGAAATTCCTGAATTTTATCCGGATCCGACTTCCGTTTCCGGAGTTATAGGGTAAAGTGTGTTCAATATTGTACACCGTCACTTAAACCGGCGAAACAAAACACGTAAAAAAATTTCAAAACTGGTCTTAAAACTACACAAAACGATAGTCATTATCAGTAGGCAGGTAAACAAACCGATTTCGGCTATCCTGGTTCCCGGTATCCGGTTCCGGAAGTACCGGAAATAGTGATCATATATAAGAAAACGGATCTCACTCACTTTTCTTAGCGATGATTTGACCGATTTCCACAAACTTAGATTCAAATGAAAGGTCTTCGAGTCCCATACGGATTTCCTGAATTTCATCCGGATCCGACTTCCGGTTCCGGAGTTATAGGGTAAAGTGTGTTCAATATTGTGCACCGTCACTTAAACCGGTGAAATAAAAAACGTAAAAAAATCTAAACTGGTCACAAAACTACACAAATCGATAGTCATTATCAGTAGGCAGCTGATCAAACCGATTGCGACTATCCTGGTTCCCAGTATCCGGTTCCGGAAGTACCGGAAATAGTGGTCATATACACCAAAATGGATCTCACTCACTTTTCTCAGCGATGGTTAGACCGATTTCCACAAACTTAGATTCAAATGAAAGGTCTTCCAGTCCCATACGAAATTCCTGAATTTTATCCGGATCCGACTTCCGTTTCCGGAGTTATAGGGTAAAGTGTGTTCAATATTGTACACCGTCACTTAAACCGGCGAAACAAAACACGTAAAAAAATTTCTAAACTGGTCTTAAAACTACACAAATCGATAGTCATTATCAGTAGGCAGGTAAACAAACCGATTTCGGCTATCCTGGTTCCCGGTATCCGGTTCCGGAAGTACCGGAAATAGTGGTCATATACACCAAAACGGATCTCACTCACTTTCCTCAGCGTTGGTTTAAACGATTTCCACAAACTTAGATTCAAATGGAAGGTCTCCGAGTCCCATAGGGAATTCCTGAATTTCATCCGGATCCGACTTCCGGTTCCGGAGTTATAGGGTAAAGTGTGTTCAATATTGTACACCGTCACTTAAACCGGCGAATCAAAGAACGTAAAAAAATTTCTAAACTGGTCTCAAAACTACACAAATCGATAGTCATTATCAGTAGGCAACTAATCAAACCGATTCCTACTATCCTTGTTCCCAGTATCCGGTTCCGGAAGTACCGGAAATAGTGGTCATATACACCAAAATGGATCTCACTCACTTTTCTCAGCGATGGTTAGACCGATTTCCACAAACTTAGATTCAAATGAAAGGTCTTCCAGTCCCATACGAAATTCCTGAATTTTATCCGGATCCGACTTCCGGTTCCGGAGTTATAGGGTAAAGTGTGTTCAATTTTGTACACCGTCACTTAAACCGGCGAAACAAAACACGTAAAAAAATTTCTAAACTGGTCTTAGAACTACACAAATCGATAGTCATTATCAGTAGGCAAGTAAACAAACCGATTTCGGCTATCCTGGTTCCCGGTATCCGGTTCCGGAAATAGTGGTCATATACACCAAAATGGATCTCACTCACTTTCCTCAGCGTTGGTTTAAACGATTTCCACAAACTTAGATTCAAATGAAAGGTCTCCGAGTCCCATACGGAATTCCTGAATTTCATCCGGATCCGACTTCCGGTTCCGGAGTTATAGGGTAAAGTGAGTTCAATATTGTACACCGTCACTTAAACCGGTGAAACAAAAAACGTAAAAAAATGTCTAAACTGGTCTCAAAACTACACAAATCGATAGTCATTATCAGTAGGCAACTAATCAAACCGATTCCGACTATCTTGGTTCCAGATATCCGGTTCCGGAAGTACCGGAAATAGTGGTCATATATAAGAAAACGGATCTCACTCACTTTTCTTAGCGATGGTTTGACCGATTTCCACAAACTTAGATTCAAATGAAAGGTCTCCGAGTCCCATACGGAATTCCTGAATTTCATCCGGATCCGACTTCCGGTTCCGGAGTTATAGGGTAAAGTGTGTTCAATATTGTACACCGTCACTTAAACCGGTGAAATAATAAACGTAAAAAAATCTAAACTGGTCTCAAAACTACAAAAATCGATAGTCATTATCAGTAGGCAACTAATCAAATCGATTCCGACTATCCTGGTTACCGGTATCCGGTTCCGGAAGTACTGGAAATGGTGGTCATATATACTCACCTTTCTCAGCGATGGTTTGACCGATTTCCACAAACTTAGATTCAAATGAAAGGTCTTCGAGTCCCATACGGAATTCTTGAATTTCATTCGGATCCGAATTCCGGTTCCGGAGTTATAGGGTAAAGTGTGTTCAATATTGTACACTGTCACTTAAATCGGCGAAACAAAATACGTAAAAACCTATTTCAATCCACCTAGTGGTTTAATGATGCCTTTCTCATATCAATCATACTTTCATATATAATACTGCGATTCTTGAAAGAATAACCGAAATCGGTTTGTTTGACTGTCTACTGATAAAAACTATCAATAAGAAAAGATTTGAGGTCGATTCAGAAAATTTTCAGGTTTTTCCCCATTTTCAGTGATGGTATACAATTTTTAACCCACTTTACCCTATATTTCCGGATCCGGAAGTCGGATCCGCATGAAATTCAGGAATTACGTATGGGACCACAGGACCTTTCATTTGAATCTAAGTTTGTGAAAATCGGTCGCGCCATCTATGAGAAAAGTTAGAATACATTTTTTTTGCGCATTTTACCCCATAACTCCCGAACCGGAAGTCGGATCTAAATAATATTCTGATTTTTTTTGTGGGAGCTCAAGACCTTTCATTTGAACCTAAGTTTGTAAAAATAGGTTCAGTCATCTCTGAGAAAAGTTAGTGCACTTATTTTCACAAATTTTGGCACATTTTACCCCATAATTCCGGAACCGGAAGTCGGATCAAAATAATATTCAGGGATTTTGTACGGGACCACAAGACTTTTCATTTGAATCTAAGTTTGTGAAATCGGTCGCGCCATCTATGAGAAAAGTTAGAACACATATTTTCTTTTTTCTGCATATTTTACCCCATAACTCCCGAACCGGAAGTCGGATTCATGTAATATTCAGGAATTTTTTATGGGGTTAGTGCACTTATTTTCACTATTTTTTGCACATTTTACCCCATAATTCCGGAACCGGAAGTCGGATCCAAATAATATTCAAAAGTTTTGTATGGGACCACAAGACCTTTCATTTGAATCTAAGTTTGTGAAAATCGGTCGCGCCTTCTATGAGAAAAGTTAGAACACATATTTTCATTTTTTTTGCGCATTTTACCCCATAACTCCGAAACCGGAAGTCGGATCCAAATAATATTCAGGATTTTTTTATGGAACCACAAGACCTTTCATTTGAATCTTAGTTTGTGAAAATCGGTTTAGCCATATCCGAGAAAAGTTAGTGCACTTATTTTCACAATTTTTTGCACATTTTACCCCATAATTCCGGAAGTCGGATCCAAATAATATTCAGGAATTTTGTATGGGACCATGAGACCTTTCATTTGAATCTAAGTTTGTGAAAATCGGTTTAGCCATCGCCGAGAAAAGTTAGTGCAAAAAAACGTTACATACACACATACGTACATACACACACACACACACACACACACACACACACACACACACACACACACACACACACACACACACACACACACACACACACACACACACACACACACACACACACACACACACATACACACACAGACATTTTGCGTACTCGACGAACTGAGTCGAATGGTATATGACACTCGGCCCTCCGGGCCTCGGTTCAAAAATCGGTTTTCACAGTGATTGCATAACCTTTCTATATGAGAAAGGCAAAAATATTCTAAACTGGTCTCAAAACTACACAAATCGATAGTCATTATCAGTAGGCAACTAATCAAACCGATTCCGACTATCCTGGTTCCCGGTATCCGGTTCCGGAAGTACCGGAAATAGTGGTCATATATACCAAAACGGATCTAACTCACTTTTCTCAGCGATGGTTTGACCGATTTCCACAAAGTTAGATTCAAATGAAAGGTCTTCCTGTCCCATACCGAATTCCTGAATTTCATCCGGATCCGACTTCCGGTTCCGGAGTTATAGGGTAAAGTGTGTTCAATATTGTACACCGTCATTTAAACTGGCGGAACAAATCCGTAACAAAAACCGTTATAAACTGGACTCTAAACCGTTATTTCCAATCTTAGGGCCAATTGAAAGTTCTTATGGTCCTACCAAAAATTACTGCATATTTCGGATGCACTAAACATTTAAACCGTAATTTAGAGTGCGTATTAGTAGAGTTTGTATGTCATGTTAGTTGGTGGCCGTACGAACCGACTGTTATTATACCGGTTCTCGGGTTCCGGTGCCGGAAGTGCATATAATAGGGAACCCACTTCGTTTTCTTATGGATGACCTACGCAATCAAAGCACTTTTTTATTCTGTATGTTATACTAGTTAATGCACAAACAATCTCTTGGTTTCTTTCAAAAATCGAAGAAAACATTTTTGAATACAATACCACAATATTATACATGAGAAAGGCATCATTACACCACTAGGTGGATTAAAACAGGTTTTTTATTGTTTACTTAACGATATATGCACTAAGGCACACTGCACTAGCTTTTAGTTATTCTGTCGCAGTTCTTTTTTTTTGCCTCTCTCCCTCACAATCATTTTGACTGCTTTTGAGCAATTTAAGTCTATACTAAGCTTAGGGTTTTCTAGTGTTGAGCACGCATCCAGGGAACAAGAACTACATGTATTTCGTAAAGAAATACTATGCATTATTGTATGAAATGGTTAACGTGAACCGTTCTCTTCCGAAACACACATCTCACACTTTCAGTTAGAAGATGAAATCTGTGTCAAAGTTGGAGAAATTTAGGTACATTCAAACCCTTCCCGATTTGAGAGTGTATTTACACCTGATCAATCAGTGTCACCGTCATTGCAATCTGTAAACATTAGAACCGATACCGAACCGGATCGAAAAGGTTTGAGAGTTCCTTAACGGTTCATAAGATGCCAATTTACTCTTATTCCTAATAAGTAAAGTCCTCTTTTTACTTCTTTTTTATAAATATAAAAAAGGTATAGAATTCGCTCAAACTTTTGAAAAATTTTCCGGAGTTTTGTTTGTTTGAGCAAAAAGCACATATTTTCTATTTCTTCGCGTTTCGCCTTCCAGTAATAAGCCGTCATTCGTTTACGCCTGAGACATCAGAAATAATATAACACCTGTGGTATATTGTTTAAGGGTTGCATAAATAGTGCCAACTTTGCGTCTGCTTAACGGTTGAACTGCTAGGCATGAGATGACAGATCAATTTGAACTGCTTTAAGGCCATCGTCCAAGTACCATGCGTGGTTTTAGGAAATTTTCGATGGAAAATTTGAAAAAATTGCCAAAACCAAAAACATACAGACCTTTGAAATACTTTTATCTATCTGCAGGGTGAAAATGGCTGGAAAATTCGGAGGATTTTCTAAGTCTTATCAAAAATAGCTCGGAAAAATGAGCGTTTTTGTGATCTTTTGCAATTATCTGGAAAAATAATGCGATGACATGAATTTTTTTTTTTCAAATAAACCTTATGCTGGCTACAAGGATGACATTCAGACACATTTTTGGAAAAGATTTTCAGGCTTTTCATGGAAAATCAATGAATTTCATATAACCGATTTCGATGTAATTTGACGATTTCGAAATACTAAATGAAATACAAATTATTTTGCAACGATGCTGATTCAATTTATAAACGGAATAATGCAAGTTTTGTAAAGTTTTCAAAGTTTTTCACTGAATAAGATCAATTTTTCAATGAACTGAAGAAAATCCGCTTCAGTTTGAATGTGTGTGTGATATCGGTAGCAAAATCGAGAAGCATGCTAATTCTATGCAAGTCGAGGATTCAATATTGCTATGTTGGTTGCATTGCTCCAGGCTGCAAGTATATTGAAGTCAAAATGTTGTCTCGCATTGTAATTATATTGATGTAAATCTACAATGGCATGTTAGTTGTTAATCAACTATAGACATCTTATAAAAGTTATATTGATTATATTTTTACTATCTCATATATGAATATATACACGCTAGAAAAACACGTGCTGTTCAAACACTATTAGTTGAATAATATAGCAGTAAAACAAACCATAATTTTATTGGAAAATCATCCTTTTTCTGAAGGTTTAATGAAATGTTTTTGTTTGTCACATGAACGATTTATTTCATGTGATTACATCTCCTCAAAGTAAGCCGACAAGCAATATGATTTCATGAGTCTGGAAGAATAAACTAGAATCATGGTAAACTACCATTGGCTGGATTATAAGGAAAAAGCTTCCTCATCTACATAGTAGTGCGAGAATGCCTTTCACCGAGGGCTGCGGAAGCCCTTTTGGGACTATACCGAACTTCGCACCTGAAAAATGCATGTGTGTGGAATTCCACACCTGGAAATGCGGGTGAATTCGTGGGATAAAACAGCAGAACACTCCTGAAACCCCTCCCGAGACCCATTCCTTTATTGCACTTGTTAGTCTTAGGCTTAGTCCATAAATTTTCTCAACCTCCCACATCTCCTCCGCTCACCCATCTCTCACACTCTTCCACTCAACACCTGGGAAAACTGTTCCTCCGCATCTGCCTTTCATTTCTCATTCAAATGACTCTTGTAAAAGTTTTCCGTTCACCTAATTTTTCGACCGCGTCGAACTGAAAGAGTAACATCCGGTCATTTTTTCCAGTAATTCTATACCCTTTCTTTAGATAATAGCTAAGTGTCTTTCTTATCTAGTGAACTTATCTTGGAACACTAGTGACATAATTTATTTGAACAGGTGGATTTGAACAGGTGGACAGGTGGAGTGACATAATTGATTTGAACAGGTGGACCATCTGTTTTGGTTGAATCTGGCATAGAAAAACCGGAGATAAAACTAAACTCGGGTCCAATAAGAAAATTATGGGTGCTTACAAAGGGAAAACTTTGAGAAACAAGGAAGGTTTCCAAAAACGACAAATATTTGAATAGAGAATGGTTAAAAGTGTGTAAGAAAGATGACTCAAGTGTTGCACAGAATTTTTTGATCAGTGGTAAGTCTAAGCTGAGTCTTTTTTGATCAGTGGTAAGTCTAAGTAATATTTAGTATAATTGTTTAGCACAGCTCAATTGTAAATACATGTCAATACCATCAGGTACACAGCATAGGAAGGGATGACAAGAATCTATAAAAATACGACATTTCTGGATTCCTCTTCCAAATTCGCTAAGAATTCTGTCGTCAACAGCGCGATTAGCTGCAATTGAAGTCGAGTTTCGAATTTTCGAAATCAATTTATTCGATTTTTGTCGTGAATACGACTTACTTTACTATGGGGTGCCTTTTCAAAATTAACCATATGGAAGAATGGGCAAAACTTAATCGTGAATATCTCGACTTGTATTGATGGCAGCAACATAATTCTTTCACTATTTCATCGAAAGTATGATCAGGAATTTAGGATAATATTTTGAACAGTGTGAGATAACCACAAAAAATTCAAAACTTAGGTTTTCTCAAAATTTGAAAACAACGCGGAAAACTCTTTGCTTTCGCTTGGGTTTTTCACGCAAGGACGACGATTTTGAGGTAGTCAGGCACATATCTTCAACTGACTGCGTATAAAAGGGGAAGCGTGGTCGAAAATCGATCATTCCTTCTTGTGCGTTGGATGGAAGCAAACGTCCGGGCGAGAAGACGTATTCATACAGCGGCATCGGAGAGCGCACCTTCTGCGAGTTTAAAAACCTCAAACGCTGCATTCCGGTCGTCAAGGCGAGAAGACGCATTAAACCAGTTTTGCATCATTTGGCACTGCGAGCGGATGTGTCGGTTTGTTCGCAAAGCTAGTTTCAATTCAAGCAAGAACGATTGCATCGGCTGCTGGTGCTTTGCATTGGAGAGAAAAAAAACAAGAAACGAAAAGTGGAAAACATTATCTAAAATCAGTCGTTCTAATGGCTCTAAATGATATCTAAAGAACTATTAAGAATATTTGCAAATCGAAGGTAGAAATCATCAGTTTAGTGAAAATCCTAAATAATTTGATTTGCTTCGTGCACTTTTCGCTGTGCGAAAATCGTTCGAGAAAAATGTTCCGAACTGTGCTATATATCGTAGAGAATTCCACAATTTGGTCCTTCTTAAAGGCAGAAATGATTCCTATACTGCACCTTGATAGTTTCTTTCAATGAAATATGCAAATCCGAAATGAGATAATCGACGTCAGAAATTTAAAAATTTTAGTAGTGAAAAGGGGGAAAGTTTAGCAATTCACACAATCAACTATCAATTCGAATTCGAAAGTGTAAAGAAATCGTGTCAGTTTTATTCATATTCACGACATCCAGTTATGTCTCTGACATTACACACCCGTACTTTTTTTCTCATTGTTTCCAAGCTCCTACTGCTAAGTATTTGATCGATATTTTGTGTCAGAACACGCCCTTCTGCCAGTCGTTCTAGTTCTGCTACTGGTAATGAACTCTGAATTTTTATTCTTGTTTCATGTTTGAGCTGAAAATAATTGATAGGTGTACTAGAAGAGCTGACATATGATTTTGTATACGTAAGTGTATATTTATATGTATGTATTATTTATTTTGCACTATTTGTTGTGTTTATGTGTTCTTAGATTTTTGTATTTGTATATTTAGGTGTTGAAATACTATCGTTTGCGTTTTTCGTTCAAATTTATGAAAATTATTTTTGGTATTATCAGTTATGTTTATGTGTTTTTGTATATATTGAGTGTATCAATTTTTTTTATTGTTCCATCTTTTATGTGACCTGGGGAAGTGACTATTTTTTTGGGATGTATGATCATTTGCACTGGATTAACTAATCATTATTTTTCAAAAAAAATGAGAATAGTGAATAATGAGAACTATAAACATTTTGATAATGATAATAAGCACAGCTTCAATCAAAGCCTTGGTATTACCTTTTTTGTAGAATTTGACTTTCTGTTTCAACAGAGAGCAGCATACGTAACCGCAGGTATTCTAGCCTGATCATCAAAGAAAACGTGGAGTGTCATGGTAGGCGTGGAGAGGGGAACGCCCACAGTACATTTAGGGCTGCATCTTTGGAAAGGTGAGTGGGATAGTTCCACTAAAAGTAGGTGCACTCATTGTTTGATACCAAGAGTGTTGAACAGGATCGAAAGGCCACAAGGAGAGGTGAACTTTAGCCTGACGCAATTTTGTTTCGTTACGGATGCCTTATCAGCCGCAACATCACAGCTCCAACCAACAGTAGGTAAATTTTGTTCCTAGCGAATAGAGCGCGTAAGTGCACAGGAACTAGACGGAAAGCCACACACAGCGTTGCTAGTTGGAGTGTTAGGTACCCACATGAGGAATGGTACACGGTCGATAGGTATGATAGATTCGTAATCTTACAGACTGTCGGAGTATACATATCTACATAAAATATTGATATGTATATCGATCATCTGATCAATGCGGGCTCCTTCATAAGTAATGCCGAAAGGTAATACCGGAAGGACCTAGGCTACAGCTTAAGGTGTTTTAGTTAGTAATTCACCTACAAGAAGCGTACAGTTTTCTGAGTGGGGAGAGTCACACACGCCATTCACGCAAAGTGCGGTAGGATGCCCGACTTACCAATTGCGTGATTGGAGCGTACGTATAACTATTTTAACTTTTTTAAAACTATTGCTACGATCCTACGGAAACTAAAAATCCTTGCAGGGCGAGGCTCGAAAACAAGACATCTAGTTTGTAAGTCCAGCACCTTATGCATTGAGCAGCCCATCCGGAACTGTCTGTGTATAAACTATAAACATAACAAGAAAAAAATGTGCTCAGAATATTGGATTGAATAGCACAATCATCTGAAGGCAAGCTGAGTCGGGTTATAATGGGAAGATCTCGACTGGTAGGTGAAGAATATAAGCTTGAGTGACCACCCCTGGTTGCTACTCCGTTACTGATCGGGATTAGCTGATTAGGGGATTTCTAGATGATCCGACCTGGGACTGGTAAATCATTCTTCAAGAATTCTTCTTGAAGAATATAAGCTTGAGTTACCACCCCTGGTTGCTACTCCGTTACTGATCGGGATTAGCTGAAATTGTATAGGGGATTTCTAGATGATCCGACCTGGGACTGGTAAATCATTCTTCAATGTACATCTTCTGGTAACCCCATAATTCATTGGGAAGGGATGTTAGTTCAACACTTGTTGTTGAATTCCCGAGTGAACGTTTCAACAATACTGAAGTCGCGGAAAATTTGAAATACTATCGCGTAACGAATGAAAATTTCTTTATTTTTTCCACTGCTACAAAATAAACGACTGAATAGGATTAAGACAAAATAGTTGATTCATTGTAGTGACCTATTCTGAATATTTTTTTATAAAATAATTTATATCACCAAACAAAGGACAACAGATTTCACGTGCTACTTGATTGTTTATTTTTTCCGTTTTATTATTATAATTATTTATTAGTAATTCGTTATATTGGTTTATCTTGGCAGCCGGCTACCGAGAACAAATTATTATTTTATCAAACAAACAGTATTTTTTTACTATTTATTCAATATACCGATATATTTTTTTTTCATAAGATATATTTATTAAGGCACAATGCGTTAGCTCTATGATGCCAAATGCATTTTCTAATAATAAGGATTGTGTAGGTGCTGGCCTCTAATGTTTTACTGGTGACGTTGCTACTCAATGGTAGTGGCCGTATGCTTGTCCGTATGGGTCCACGGAAGACACCCCCGAGTCGAAGACCCGGCCTGTGGCCCGCGTGCTAGTTATCGACAGGAGTGGTCCTCCGTTCTTGGGATCAGCCAGGTGACTTGAGAATGTATTTAGAATTGCCGCATCCTTCTGGGGGACCGCGGAAAAAACCCCCAGGCTGCGAAGTCCCGGCGGGTGGCCCGCATGTTAGTCATCGACTGGAGCGGCTTTCCGTGGGCGATGATGGTGATGTTTCCGAATAGTATGAAGAAAAAAAAAGTAATTGTTGAGGAAACCGGATTGTTAAAGGGGGGTATGGAAACGAAATAACTAATAACGACAAATATTTAGTTAGTTGACATCGAGATGGTGAAGAGACTGGGAAAAGGGAGCGAAAAGTTAGCAACAGCAAAAAGATCTTGTTAGTATCGATAAAGATGGTAGACAGACGAAGGATTGGGAGAATCGGGCGAATGTTAGTGTCGAACGTATAGGTGAAAAGTATTTTTAGTCTCGAAAAGAGTAAGGAAAACTTTCTATGCCAAATACAACGG
The DNA here is from genome assembly GCF_030247185.1 of Malaya genurostris. NCBI lineage: Eukaryota > Metazoa > Arthropoda > Insecta > Diptera > Culicidae > Malaya > Malaya genurostris. The sequence continues at coordinate 167,261,016 of NC_080571.1, read as the reverse complement.
ATCACACTTGTATATTAATATGTTTAAGGTATTGGTAAATAATCCCAGCAATCTCCCAAGCTATCAGGAACGCTGTAAACTGATCGATTTACACCTGTTATCTGTTCGCCGAGATCTCTCCAGGGCAATATTCGTGTCAGATCTGTTGCAATCTCAAATTGATTGCCCCGAATTGTTAGGCAAACTAAATTTAAATATTCATTCTCGAAATCTTCGATCTCATCAATTCCTGAGAATTCAAACCGCTCGCACTAATTATGGCTATAATGAACCTTTCTCCAGTATGTGTCGTCTATTCAATCGATGTTCTCATGTATTTGATTTTACCCTGTCTCGCAATACCATAAAACAATTTTTTTTAACCACAATCTCAAACAGTCCTTCCAACTCCAATACTTAAAATCTAGATTTAGCTTTAGGGTTAAGTTTAGTTTAGTGTTCCCTTAGTAAGTCTGCTTCCATTCTCTATCGATTATGCAACCAAGAATAATATTCACCATTAGGTTTGTTTCTAACATCCGCTCGACTCTCTCGATTCCCTGGCTGTCCACCATCTTCTTCGGAACTAACTAGATCTTTATGATGTTACTAATACTTTTTGCATCCCCCCCTCTTCATCTTTTCACCATCTTTTGAGACAATTAACTTGATCTTTTGCCGCTTTCTACTTCTTTCGAAACGCCCCCCCCCCTTTCACCCCATCGAACCCCTTCGTAATTCCATTTACTACAATATTCACTTCTCTCTTTTTCTCTCCTTTTTTCCTGCATTGCCGCTCTCCGAGGGCCACTCTCTTTGATGTCCAGCATGCCGGACACCCGCCGAGTGTATGTGATATGGGGGTTTTTTCGCGGACCCTCACGGACAGCAGGATGCGGCTCTCAACGTCACCGCCAAGTCACTCCTGACCCTCGCCGGGAGTAATTTTACTTTAAGCTCTTAGTATTAAGCAGTATATCTGTTGGATCTTTGTAATCTGTTGATATAAAAAGATGAGGAGGTTTTATGCCTGCTGGAGAGAGAGATTGTAAATTTCAGCTCCAGTGGGCTTTTCCCTGCTCCCAAATAAATAAATAAATAAATAAATAAATAAGAAGCATATAGGAACTATCCCGACTCGCCAACACATCACGAACCGGAACCTCAGGCGGCCTACCTCGGGCCCTGAGGGATTCCAGATGCTCCAACCTGGCGTCACGATACTCTACGCACGACCACACGACATGCTCGATGTCCTGATAACCGTCGCCACAGGTGCAGAGCCCGCTCTCCACGATCCCAATACGCCGGAGATGTGAGTTGAAAGTGTAGTGATTTGACATGAGCCGCGACATAACACAAATGAAATCGCGACTTACGTTCATCCCCCTGAACCAAGGTTTCGTCGATACCTTAGGGATAATGGAGTGTAGCCATCGTCCCAGTTTGTCATTCGTCTATGAAGTTTGCCAACTTTCGAGAGTTTTCTGACGAGAAATACTGAAAAATTCGTCGAAGCAGATTGGTCTTTCATAAATATCACCTTCTAATGCGCCCACCTTAGCCAATGAGTCTGCCTTTTCATTGCCCGGAATGGAACAATGCGAAGGGACCCAGACTAACGATATTGAATAAGACCGTGCAGATAAAGTTCGCAAGTGTTCCCGTATTTTCCCCAGGAAATATGGGGGATACTTTCCTGGCTTCATTGCCCGTAGAGCTTCTATTGAGCTTAGACTGTCCGTCACAATGAAGTAATGGTCTTTGGGCAAGGTTTCAATGATCTCGAGGGTGTACTGAATAGCAGCTAATTCTGCGTCGTAAACTGAAGCCGGATCACTGAGTTTCTAAGAAGCGGTGATGTTTTGATTGAAGATGCCGAAGCCTGTGGACCTGTTGATGTTTGATCCGTAAGTGTAAAACACCTTTTCACAGTTGACTGTTCTAAATTTAATATAAAAAATATTTGGGGCCACTCGAGGGCGTACGTGATCCGGAATTCCATGAATCTTTTCTTTCATGGATGTGTCGAAAAACACAGTAGAATTAGAAGTATCCAAGTAATGAGCAAGGTTGGAAACAAACGAAGAAGGATTAATATTTTGAGCCATGTAATCAAAATACAAGGACATAAAACGGGTCTGAGAATTGAGCTCGACCAGCCTTTCGAAGTTTTCAATCACCATCGGATTCAAGATATCGCATCGGCTAAGCAATCGATATGAGAGATCCCAGAATCGATTTTTCAACGGTAAGACGCCCGCGAGCACTTCGAGACTCATCGTGTGAGTCGACTGCATGCAACCTAAGGCAATACGCAAACAACGGAAGCATCCATATTCCTGCAGCGCCCTTAGCAAATTTTCCTTCGAATTTGCTAGTATTGTAGAAAAAGTAGGAAATTGTGAAGGAAACTCTCATATCAGCGTAGCTGCAACCTTCAAGTATAAAATTTGTTATTGAAGCGTGCACATTTTCGAGCATTAGTCAGCGCAGCAATGTTGTAAAACAAAAGCTATTGTTATAAAACCATAGACAGTTCCGAGCATTAGTCAGCGCAGCAATGTTGTAAAAACAAAGTTATATTTTTTACGGACACTGCCTCTGGCCTAGCGACAGTGGTCTCGACTTTCGGTAGAACTTCGGGAGAAAGTCGGATGAACTTTCTACTTGAAATCACAAGCTCGGCTTGTACTAAAATCTTCGGGCTTCACCCGAAAGTAAATGTTAGGAGCTTAAAAACCCATAGTTGGGAAGAGTTAGAACCAGTTAAGTTTCAAAAAGTGCGCGGTAAATAGCCGTTGGTCTCGGGCGTCGGCCCGTAGACAAATTAGCAGGGCAGTTCAGTTTTACAGAGTGCGGTAACTAGGCGCTAGACACGGGAGTCGACCCGCGGACAAATTAAGTAGTTGGCTAGTTCGGAGTATAATACAGTATCTATAGGAACATGTGCATTGTGAGGCTTGAGTATCAAGTGACCTCAAAATCAAGTAAGAAATATTGTTTATAATGGGATATATATTAGATTTCGAAAGGCACCTAAAGAATTGAGTGAAAGATTGCTGTAATGAGTGAAGATTTAATAGTTTCATGTGCAGGTTTGATATTCACATGCAAAAGAAAAAATAGTTAGACACAACCATTGCTCGGGTTAGGGTAGTGTTGATAATATACGACAACAAAAATATGTGTTGAAGAATAACTTCTTTTATTAATGTAAACAAGTAAATGTGGAGGCATATATCCGACGAGTTCACCATGAAGTGTTGTGAATAATTGAAACTCAGAAAAGGTGAATTTCGTGATATTAATCTCAAATACGTGGATGAATCAATACAATGACATAAAAGAGAAACCGAATTGGAGAGTGTTACTCCGTATAGAACTGAAAGAAACATCCTCTTCGTTATTCCTCCCCCGCCACCGCTCGGCCGGGAGCTTGCAAGTGGTGACAGCGATACGTGCTATAGTAGCAAGGACACGCCAGGACTACGGGCGAGGATTTCGGAATTGAGGATGTTGGGCGAAGTAGTATTAGTATGGTGAGTCTCCATTATTTTATTAATTTTTTTTCTCGTTGTTTTGATTACGTAATGTTGCCACTTATTGTGAACGCGAAATCATAAAAAAAAATAAGATGGCATTAGTGCGAAAATTTTTCTGATTTGTTTAACTCGCGCTCACAAAGACCAATATTATTTTTCTAACTACATTATTCACAATCCATCAACTGGTAAACGATATCAGAACTTTTCTAATGCCTACAGCGGGTTTCTAGAACAGTTATATACATTCCGTTGTCGAGTCATTTGGCAAGCAATAAATTTGTTCAAGGTTCCTTGAAAACTGCGGACGTATAGATTACGCTCACAGTTGATTTGTTTACGTTTTGACCACGGTCAATACGAGCGCATGTGTTGAAGAAAAAAAAAAACAACACCGCGATAATACTTACAAAAGTGGCCACACTAGCATAAAGGCCTAAGAAGTTTTTTTCTCCCCTTCGTTGAAGAGACACGAATATCACGACCAGCAGAACAGTTAGCACAGCATCCGAAACCAACGCGTATGAGCGAAAGAATCGGCAATCTAACGCATCATTTTGCAAATAAGCAAAGGTAGCCGTCTGACATAACAAAACAAGTCAGCGAGCTAGGCACCAAGAGTGCATGCCACGAAGTAGATATTCAAATTTGGTGAAGAACCAACCCGTATGGGCGGAGCCTATAGCAAAATGCGTTGCTAGGTAACACACCAAAAACAATCGCGGCCATATTTGCGGGTAAAAGTCTGGCAACCGAAATAAAAACAGAGTACGGTAGCGGTATATGACAATAATAATAATAAACCGACATTGACTTTAAGTCGCGTACGGTAAACTATAATGCTAAACCACGAGTGTGGTACGATGCGCTGTTGAAGCCTATGCCGTCGACCTTTATAACGGAATTAACAAAGACAGTTTGGTTTGCGCATACGGCGGGCATGACAAATTTGAGAGCACCGAGTTGGGCTGGCTTAATAATAAAGAAAAAAATGCCAATGTGAACGAAATTTGACCACGCAGGGCTCGTAGCAGTTAAAGCTTTATATTATACAATGACCAGTAATTTAAAACTAGGTCAAGTTTGTTTACGATGATTGTTCTTTTTGTTTGTCGACCATGACCACGGTCAAGATCGTAGTTTTTCACTGTTAAACAATGATAGGGAGTCGACGGAAATCGTACTGGTGGGGGGTTGTGAAAACAAAACTATTAGAAGCGCACAGCATGTTTGAAAAATTCCTGCATATGTTAAAAATGATGCTCGTAAAAACATACAACTGAGGTTTTACAAAAATACAAGAGTATAAAAATGAAATGAAGAGCTACTAGTTAAAAAGATAAAGCGGCATAGCGAATTAAAGTCACATTGACAATGGCGAACGAAAATAATATTGAAGGCGGTGGTGCCTATCGATTTCCGATGCTAGAGGCAATACAATGTATCCCGGAATTCCACGGGTCAGTAGACGAATTAGAGCCATTTATTGTGCAAATAGAGTATTTTTCAGAAGACATCCCGGAAGGGGAAAACCAAAAACCACTACTAAATGTAGTACTAATGAAATTAAAAGGTAAAGCGGCAACCTTTATTAATAGAATAAGAGCCGACACAGTTAAGGATATATTCAGGAATTTAAGAGACGTATTCGGTTTGAAAATCACAGTAGAAGAGATTTTTATGAGGATCGAAACTCTCGAACAACAATATGGAGAACCTTTTGAACAGTACGCTGAAAGAGCGCTACGAATAATGGAATATATTGACACTCAGCAAGAGAATCAAGGCCAAGAGAAAGTACAGAAATCCTTCGCAGAAAGAGGATTAACGATTCATTTTATAGCAGGATTATCGAATGAAAGTTTAAAACATTTAGCCAAAAATCATAGGCAGCTTAAGTTTCAAGAAATAATAAAATTCCTAAAAGAGGAGGCGGAGTTCAGCTACTTATTATCAAATATCGAAAATCGGCTGCTATCCTACCATGCAATTGATAAACCAAAACTCTGGACAAACAATAAATATAAATGCTATCCAGGGGAGCAAATCTAAAATTCTCATAAACACAACCGAAGCTTACGCAACAAATATTATCGCAACAATGGGTGCTTAATCGAAGATAACAATTTTTATAATAATCATTTCGAAAACAATTCGAATAAACTATGGGTAAATTGCATGACATACAGTAATAGAAAAATATTTCGAAGATATGATCATAATATCAGGACCAGAAATATGCCTGATCAAATAAGATATGGAGCGTCAAGAAATCCAAATGCAAATTTAGTCAAGCAAACACGTCAAAAGCAAAATTGGGATCGATACGGGGAGAATAGAAATATAATGAAGAGTGATGTGAACAATGACGCCGAAGAAAAAGATAGCGAAAAACGCAAAGAAAGGATATGGGTCAAATTACATAAGACGAAAGACAACGAATTTATGATGTTGTTGAGATCGGCAAACCAACCAAATAACGAGATGCAGTTGCTGGTAGACACTGGATCATTTGGCAACTTGATAAGTAGACGAAACGCAGAGTACATGGGAGCATATACAATTAATGATAACGAAATCATAGAATATTCCGGGATAACAGGTACTGTTAGAAAAACATTAGGTACCGTAGAACTAAACTTCATCATCGCAGGAAGAATTTTCCAAACGAAGTTCGACGTAGTGGAGAATTTGACTCCAGGGGGCATTTTGGGAATGACATTTATGAATAAGTATGTGACTAGCATACACAATGACCAAGGTTAGATATGCTTACGGAAAATACCTCTAACCTTTGAACCAAAAACAGATTCATATGGAGCTTATCAGAAACAGGAGAAGAGAGTCGCAAAATATGAGGCAGAGAACAATGTCAAAATACAGGAAAAATACCAAGCGTATGATCAATCTAAGCTTAGTCCACAGGGTACGCAGTGTACAGAATTGACAAAAAATATACGGGGCAATGGCAAGAAGGCATACCTCACGAAATGTTAAAAATAGATTGTGCTAAAAACAATCAGTTATTTGTAAAAGTTGCTGCAGCAAATAGGCCTAACGAAAAAATTAAATATTTGCTCGATACTGGAGCATTTTATAACGTAATGAGATGGGATACTGTCGCGAAAATAGGATCAGAGAAAATAAACTATAAAGATAATTTATACATTGCAGGCTTTGATGGAACTCAATCACAGACTATTGGGTCAGTAAAAGTCACGTTGGTAATTGGAAAAACTAATTACAGAGTTAGATTTTATATAATGAAAGATCTGTGTGTTCCTGGAATCATTGGAACAGAGTTTTTAAAGATATACACAATTTATGTCACTCGGAATTTCGAGTACATATGCCTAAGTGTACCAAACGATCACAATAATGTAGCAAATATACCAGTATCAGAAAAAGAAAAGGTACATGCAACTGAGCATTATGGGATGCGTCCTGCTGATAAGGATGAGCACAACATTGAAATATTAGCCCGCATGAGTAATGACAGAAATAACGAAGTAAATGATAATAATGGGAAGCCAAAGATGTCTTCAAACAGTGCAACTAGAGCAATCAATGATTTTGAAATAAAAAAATCTCCAAGTAGAAATAGGACAACCGAAAAACATACTGAAACTGATGCAAAGAGTGTCAAAAATGAAGTAATTATCGTCAATGCTGAAGTCTTGGAAGGCAGTTTAGCAAAGCATAATAAATATGAAGTGAATAAAAATGATAACATTAATGCATCGTATCAGAGCAATTATGAGTTATACAAAAACGACGATCGTTCAGATAGTATGCTCCCCGGTTGAGGGACTAATATTACTCATAAAAAAGAAAAAGTCTTTATAGACGGAGAGTGTGACGAGGAAGACAAATATTTCCTTGATTCAGATACAAATCAAGACGTAATTCTTACGGAAAATAAACGATACGGTCAAATAACTGGACGAGACCGAACGGATAAAGTATTAAAATCACTAAATATGAATCATTTAAAAAGAGAAAATTTTATGGATATAGAGAAAATTATGGCATCATATAGCGATGTATTCTATCTGAAGGGGGATAAATTAACTATCACTGATGCGGCAGTGCACGAAATTGAGACCACGTCAAACGTGCCTATCAACAAACGGCAATACAGATTTCCAGAAGCTACAAAGAAGCACATTAATGAAGAAATTGAAGAAATGCGCAGACAAGGTATCATAAGGCCTAGCAAAAGTCCGTGGAATGCACCAGTCCTATGTGTTCCCAAGAAGGACGATGAATTTGGTAACAAGAAATACAGAATCGTGGTTGACTTCAGGGCTTTAAATTTAGTTACGAAGCCATTTGTATACCCAATTCCACTAATTGACGAGATTCTAGATAATCTTGGAAACAGTAAATATTTTTCTACCTTGGATTTAAAATCAGGGTTTTACCAAGTACCAATTAACTCAAAAGATGCAGCCAAGACTGCGTTTTCAACTCCGAAAGGCCACTTTGAATTTACAAGAATGCCTATGGGCCTGCGTAACAGCCTGTCGACGTTCCAAAGATTAATGAATACGGTACTTTATGAGATAGAAGGGGTTAAAGCAATCGTCTATCTGGATGATATTATTGTTTGCGGTGTTACCATCGAAGAACACAATGAAAACCTACGCAAAGTTTTAGAGGCTCTCCGCCGACATAATTTAAAAGTCGAGCCAGGTAAATGCCAAATTTTGAAAAATGAAATAAAGTATTTAGGATATGTAATTGACAAAGAAGGAATTCGTCCGATGGAGGACAATATTAAAACAATAAAAGAGATGGCGGCACCAAAAACAGTCAAAGGTGTTAGGTCATTTTTGGGAACGGTAAATTTCTATGGAAAATTCATACCTCACATCGCAGAGAAACGTAAACCATTGAACGATCTCTTGTGAAAGAATGTTAAGTTTACTTGGACAGAAGAGTGTCAAAAATCTTTTGAGGAATTGCGGAATTTTTTAACTTCTGACACACTGTTAGTTAGACCGAACTATAAAGATACGTTCGTGATCACGACAGATGCAAGCGAGTACGCTATTGGAGCAGTACTCTCGAATGAAAAATCGATCGACAGGCCTATTTCATATGCAAGCAGAGGTCTAGTAGGTGCTGAAAGAAAGTACCATACGATTGAAAAAGAGTTGTTAGCCATCGTATGGGCAGTGAACCGCTTCAAACATTTCATTTATAATCAGAGATTTATTGTATACACTGATCATAGACCGCTAATTTCAATATGGCATTTAAAAGAAACTTCGCCTACGCTAACGCGTTTACGTCTGAAACTTCAAGGGTTGGAAATGGACATTCGCTATAAACAAGGCAAAGACAATGTTGTGGCAGACTTTTTATCCAGACTGCCCGAACAGGCCGAGTCCTTACACCCTATTTCAATAGTCACTAGACAGCAAAAGCGTCAACAGCAGCAAACAGAGAAAAATGAACTTGCGAAGCGGAAAGACGCGGAAAATAAAATAACTTCCCCAAAACAACTGAAAGACGATACAGGCAGGTTTACGTTATTTAAAAATAAACAAAAGACAGAATGGAATCCGAACATGGACGGATTAGAAAACATCGATTTTGGATGGGACGAAAAGGAAGATTTGGGAGCACTCTCATATTTCGAAGAATATGAAATATGCATAAATAACAATGACATCAAATTTGATCTGCTGAAATTTTCAAAACAAAAAACTAACGAAAGTGATTTTGATGGTACTTTCGTAATAGTAAACAGTAGATCAGCATATAAAGAACTAGCCGAGCTGATACACTTACCACACGGTTTAAAAGACTACCTAAATGGAAGAGTATTTTCAATTCCAGATCGTAAAATATGGGGATTGGTTCTAAATGGCTCGACTAGATCAATAACCGATACAAGAATTCTAATAGATGGGTTAGTAGATGCATTCACTAACTACTCTGAAGACCTGAAAAATGCAAAGAACATGCAAATTATCTCTTTTCGAAACATGCAGAAAACTCCTGAGGCAAATGTGTTAAGATTTATTGCCGAGAAATTTGATAAAATTTTCACCCTATATGCATCGGAAAAAGACAGGATGTGGGTGCCAGAAAAAGAACGCGAAACTACATTGAAATAATTCCACGATGCTCCTCTAGGCGGACATGTTGGAAGTAAACGGATGTTGAAAAAAATGAGTCCACTATTCCATTGGACTAATATGCGGAAGGATATCGAAAATTATGTTAAACAATGTAGCTCGTGCCAGAAAAACAAAATCGGTCGAGCGAACAAAATTCCAATGAGAATTACCACGACATCGTCCGAACCGTTCGAGAAATTGTATATGGACATAGTGGTATTACCCGAGTCAGAATGGGGGAACAGATACGGACTTGTGATGCAAGACGATCTGACTAGATATCTAATTGTAGCACCGATGGAAAATCAAGAGAGTGCCACGGTTGCGCAAACTTTCGTGAATAATTATATTTGTAAATATGGAACACCCGTCGAATTGGTAACCGATAATGGAACCAATTTCGTTAGTTCTCTTATGTAAAATGCATGTAAAATTTTAAAAATTAAAAAAATTACTACGAGTACATATCATCCACAAGCAAACTTGGTGGAACGATCGAATAGGGAACTGAAAACCTATTTAAGACAATACGTAGGTAACGAACCGAAAACATGGGATCAATTACTCCCATTCTTCAGTTTCGAATATAATACCACTGTAAATTCATCAACGGGTTATACACCGTTTGAATTATTATACGGAAGACGGGCGAACATCCCAAACTCCGTCTACAAATACAACAATGATGGAATGTACTATGAAGACTACGTAAATGAGATGCGATCATCATTCAAGCGATTGCATCATCAGGCTCGAGAAAATTTAATTAAGTCCAAAGAAAAACGTAAGGAGTTGTATGATAAAAACTCGAACGAATGGCAACCAATGTGGGGAGACTTAGTGTTAGTAAAAGCCAATCCCACAGGCGCAGGACAAAAATTGCAATCACTTTGGAGAGGACCGTATGAAGTAGTTGCTCTTCCTAGTGAGCAAACAACAACTATAAAGAATGGGAATAGACTAGAAAAGGTTCACGATAACCGATTGAAAAGGTATACGGATTGAGAAACTGAACCTTATCACAGAATATTGAGATAATTAAGAAATTATCCAAGAAACATTAGAAGGGAAAAATATCAGCGAAATATGTAAGATGAAAGTCGAAATGAATCAATTCGAACACGAAAAAAAAAATGATTGCGAGCAGAAGGATATTAAAACCGTTAAGAGGGTAATATACACATGTTTTACGATGTTATTAAAAAAAAAGTATGAGAGTCAATAAGAAATAAAATTATTATACTGCGATGAAACGAACACAATGAAAACAAATGGACACCAAACGAAAAAAGAAAAATAAGGTGAAACTGATGATTATAAACTGATGATAATAAAGATACATCAGAGGGACAATAAAGCAATAGGTTACATTGTCAAAGAAGATATATAATGGGGGGAAAACATATGAAGAAGAAAAAAGAGAGAGTATACTTAAAGAAACTCAAACATATGGTTGAAGTAATACAAAGTGGAAACAAACTATGGGAAAATATGGGATTCTAATGATCCTAGATGAGTCAACCAATCTAGAATATTCAAATATTTTATAAACATGGGAATCATGTCATACACAGCAATACCGTGCTGGTCATAAGAAAATAAAAAAGTTAAATTCAAGAGGAAGATTATAGATGTGAGCAAAATGTGTTTTTGGGAGGAAGCTATAATGCTACAAATTAAAAATGACCTGGGAAAAAGTTACAATGCGTTTAGAAAAAAAAGAAGAGTACATTACACAAGGGAGGTAAACATAATGATATGGAATACGGAAACAATGTTATAAATAAGGAGAATTTCTATGGTGAAATAAAATGGTTTATCATTCAATAGCATAAAACTAACACTGGAAATATACTAAAAAAATACTTCGAATAAAAAAATGAATAAAATAGTGATGAAATATGACTGATACGACAAGAAAAGGATAAGACACAAGCGAACAGACTATCAAAACGACGCTGGCCAGCAAATAATTTCTATATAATGTATGCATTTATGCAATGATACTAGTATGAGTGATCAAGTGTGTGTGGACAAGGGGATCGCGACCCCGGAATGAAAAAAAATGAAAGATGCATACAATATGAATGAATTGAGGATTTTTTAAGTGCAAATTACGCACTCAAATCAAGATGTCGAACAAATACAGATACGACAATATGGACAGGTAAAAGTTACGAAAACACAATGAAAGAAAGGTACAACAAGTAATTAAAACAGTATATAACAAAGAATTCATGAGGGATTACAAAAATACATATATATTTAAACTCTGTCACTAACAAACTAATAATATTGGAATCCTCAAGAAACAGAGCGATAGGAATTGGCAGCATAAAGGGGAATAGTTCGGAAACTAAACATAACAAGACAAAAAAAAATATTTTTGATTGAAGACAACACATTCAGAACGGAATTAGATTCTAAGTTACTTCATGGGCTACTGTTATTATTGAAAAAATATTAAAACCCAGATTTGAGTCTATTTTTAGAAAGGAAAAAACAGGAACACGTACCGAAAGAACCAGCTCAGGTAGTGGGGGAGAGAAGCTGCGGCATGAGCACTACACAACCGACCAGATGGAAGGACGACTTCTGAAGCTATGGAAGCAAGGATGGTAAGACACCATTAAAATGAACACGGTATAGAAGCTAGTTGCGGGAAAAATTTAGAAAAAAAAGGTTTAGAAAAGATTCATTATAACCTGCAACAAGCATTTGCATGCCGCAACTTTAATAACAATTTTATATCCACAGAAAATAAAAAAGTTAAATTCAAGAGGAAGATTATAGATGTGAGCAAAATGTGTTTTTGGGAGGAAGCTATAATGCTACAAATTAAAAATGAACTGGGGAAAAGTTACAATGCGTTTAGAAAAAAAAGAAGAGTACATTACACAAGGGAGGTAAACATAATGGTATGGAATACGGAAACAATGTTATAAATAAGGAGAATTTCTATGGTGAAATAAAATGGTTTATCATTCAATAGCATAAAACTAACACTGGAAATATACTAAAAAAATACTTCGAATAAAAAAATGAATAAAATAGTGATGAAATATGACTGATACGACAAGAAAAGGATAAGACACAAGCGAACAGACTATCAAAACGACGCTGGCCAGCAAATAATTTCTATATAATGTATGCATTTATGCAATGATACTAGTATGAGTGATCAAGTGTGTGTGGACAAGGGGATCGCGACCCCGGAATGAAAAAAATGAAAGATGCATACAATATGAATGAATTGAGGATTTTTTAAGTGCAAATTACGCACTCAAATCAAGATGTCGAACAAATACAGATACGACAATATGGACAGGTAAAAGTTACGAAAACACAATGAAAGAAAGATACAACAAGTAATTAAAACATTATATAACAAAGAATTCATGAGAGATTACAAAAATACATATATATTTAAACTCTGTCACTAACAAACTAATAATATTGGAATCCTCAAGAAACAGAGCGATAGGAATTGGCAGCATAAATAACACAAATGGCCGCGACATAACACAAATGAAATCGCGACTTACGTTCATCCCCCTGAACCAAGGTTTCGTCGATACCTTAGGGGTAATGGAGTGTAGCCATCGTCCCAGTTTGTCATTCGTCTATGAAGTTTGCCAACTTTCGAGAGTTTTCTGACGAGAAATACTGAAAAATTCGTTGAAGCAGATTGGTCTTTCATAAATATCACCTTCTAATGCGCCCACCTTAGCCAATGAGTCTGCCTTTTCATTGCCCGGAATGGAACAATGCGAAGGGACCCAGACTAACGATATTGAATAAGACCGTGCAGATAAAGTTCGCAAGTGTTCCCGTATTTTCCCCAGGAAATATGGGGGATACTTTCCTGGCTTCATTGCCCGTAGAGCTTCTATTGAGCTTAGACTGTCAGTCACAATGAAGTAATGGTCTTTGGGCAAGGTTTCAATGATCTCGAGGGTGTACTGAATAGCAGCTAATTCTGCGACGTAAACTGAAGCCGGATCACTGAGTTTGTAAGAAGCGGTGATGTTTTGATTGAAGATGCCGAAGCCTGTGGACCTGTTGATGTTTGATCCGTAAGTGTAAAACACCTTTTCACAGTTGACTGTTCTAAATTTAATATAAAAAATATTTGGGGCCACTCGAGGGCGTACGTGATCCGGAATTCCATGAATCTTTTCTTTCATGGATGTGTCGAAAAACACAGTAGAATTAGAAGTATCCAAGTAATGAGCAAGGTTGGAAACAAACGAAGAAGGATTAATATTTTGAGCCATGTAATCAAAATACAAGGACATAAAACGGGTCTGAGAATTGAGCTCGACCAGCCTTTCGAAGTTTTCAATCACCATCGGATTCAAGATATCGCATCGGCTAAGCAATCGATATGAGAGATCCCAGAATCGATTTTTCAACGGTAAGACGCCCGCGAGCACTTCGAGACTCATCGTGTGAGTCGACTGCATGCAACCTAAGGCAATACGCAAACAACGGAAGCATCCATATTCCTGCAGCGCCCTTAGCAAATTTTCCTTCGAATTTGCTAGTATTGTAGAAAAAGTAGGAAATTGTGAAGGAAACTCTCATATCAGCGTAGCTGCAACCTTCAAGTATAAAATTTGTTATTGAAGCGTGCACATTTTCGAGCATTAGTCAGCGCAGCAATGTTGTAAAACAAAAGCTATTGTTATAAAACCATAGACAGTTCCGAGCATTAGTCAGCGCAGCAATGTTGTAAAAACAAAGTTATATTTTTACGGACACTGCCTCTGGCCTAGCGACAGTGGTCTCGACTTTCGGTAGAACTTCGGGAGAAAGTCGGATGAACTTTCTACTTGAAATCACAAGCTCGGCTTGTACTAAAATCTTCGGGCTTCACCCGAAAGTAAATGTTAGGAGCTTAAAAACCCATAGTTGGGAAGAGTTAGAACCAGTTAAGTTTCAAAAAGTGCGCGGTAAATAGCCGTTGGTCTCGGGCGTCGGCCCGTAGACAAATTAGCAGGGCAGTTCAGTTTTACAGAGTGCGGTAACTAGGCGCTAGACACGGGAGTCGACCCGCGGACAAATTAAGTAGTTGGCTAGTTCGGAGTATAATACAGTATCTATAGGAACATGTGCATTGTGAGGCTTGAGTATCAAGTGACCTCAAAATCAAGTAAGAAATATTGTTTATAATGGGATATATATTAGATTTCGAAAGGCACCTAAAGAATTGAGTGAAAGATTGCTGTAATGAGTGAAGATTTAATAGTTTCATGTGCAGGTTTGATATTCACATGCAAAAGAAAAAATAGTTAGACACAACCATTGCTCGGGTTAGGGTAGTGTTGATAATATACGACAACAAAAATATGTGTTGAAGAATAACTTCTTTTATTAATGTAAACAAGTAAATGTGGAGGCATATATCCGACGAGTTCACCATGAAGTGTTGTGAATAATTGAAACTCAGAAAAGGTGAATTTCGTGATATTAATCTCAAATACGTGGATGAATCAATACAATGACATAAAAGAGAAACCGAATTGGAGAGTGTTACTCCGTATAGAACTGAAAGAAACATCCTCTTCGTTATTCCTCCCCCGCCACCGCTCGACCGGGAGCTTGCAAGTGGTGACAGCGATACGTGCTATAGTAGCAAGGACACGCCAGGACTACGGGCGAGGATTTCGGAATTGAGGATGTTGGGCGAAGTATTATTAGTATGGTGAGTCTCCATTATTTTATTGATTTTTTTCTCGTTGTTTTGATTACGTAATGTTGCCACTTATTGTGAACGCGAAATCATAAAAAAAAATAAGATGGCATTAGTGCGAAAATTTTTCTGATTTGTTTAACTCGCGCTCACAAAGACCAATATTATTTTTCTAACTACATTATTCACAATCCATCAACTGGTAAACGATATCAGAACTTTTCTCATGCCTACAGCGGGTTTCTAGAACAGTTATATACATTCCGTTGTCGAGTCATTTGGCAAGCAATAAATTTGTTCAAGTTTCCTTGAAAACTGCGGACGTATGGATTACGCTCAAAGTTGATTTGTTTACGTTTTGACCACGGTCAATACGAGCGCATGTGTTGAAGAAAAAAAAAACAACACCGCGATAATACTTACAAAAGTGGCCACACTAGCATAAAGGCCTAAGAAGTTTTTTTCTCCCCTTCGTTGAAGAGACACGAATATCACGATTAGCAGAACAGTTAGCACTGGTGTAATGATTGTAAGGTCAAGGTGACCATCCGAAACCAACGCGTATGAGCGAAAGAATCGGCAATCTGACGCATCATTTTGCAAATAAGCAACGGTAGCCGTCTGACATAACAAAACAAGTCAGCGAGCTAGGCACCAAGAGTGCATGCCACGAAGTAGATATTCAAATTTGGTGAAGAACCAACCCGTATGGGCGGAGCCTATAGCAAAATGCGTTGCTAGGTAACACACCAAAAACAATCGCGGCCATATTTGCGGGTAAAAGTCTGGCAACCGAAATAAAAACAGAGTACGGTAGCGGTATATGACAATAATAATAATAAACCGACATTGACTTTAAGTCGCGTACGGTAAACTATAATGCTAAACCACGAGTGTGGTACGATGCGCTGTTGAAGCCTATGCCGTCGACCTTTATAACGGAATTAACAAAGACAGTTTGGTTTGCGCACACGGCGGGCATGACAAATTTGAGAGCACCGAGTTGGGCTGGCTTAATAATAAAGAAAAAAATGCCAATGTGAACGAAATTTGACCACGCAGGGCTCGTAGCAGTTAAAGCTTTATATTATACAATGACCAGTAATTTAAAACTAGGTCAAGTTTGTTTACGATGATTGTTCTTTTTGTTTGTCGACCATGACCACGGTCAAGATCGTAGTTTTTCACTGTTAAACAATGATAGGGAGTCGACGGAAATCGTACTGGTGGGGGGTTGTGAAAACAAAACTATTAGAAGCGCACAGCATGTTTGAAAAATTCCTGCATATGTTAAAAATGATGCTCGTAAAAACATACAACTGAGGTTTTACAAAAATACAAGAGTATAAAAATGAAATGAAGAGCTACTAGTTAAAAAGATAAAGCGGCATAGCGAATTAAAGTCACATTGACAATGGCGAACGAAAATAATATTGAAGGCGGTGGTGCCTATCGATTTCCGATGCTAGAGGCAATACAATGTATCCCGGAATTCCACGGGTCAGTAGACGAATTAGAGCCATTTATTGTGCAAATAGAGTATTTTTTAGAAGACATCCCGGAAGGGGAAAACCAAAAACCACTACTAAATGTAGTACTAATGAAATTAAAAGGTAAAGCGGCAACCTTTATTAATAGAATAAGAGCCGACACAGTTAAGGATATATTCAGGAATTTAAGAGACGTATTCGGTTTGAAAATCACAGTAGAAGAGATTTTTATGAGGATCGAAACTCTCGAACAACAATATGGAGAACCTTTTGAACAGTACGCTGAAAGAGCGCTACGAATAATGGAATATATTGACACTCAGCAAGAGAATCAAGGTCAAGAGAAAGTACAGAAATCCTTCGCAGAAAGAGGATTAACGATTCATTTTATAGCAGGATTATCGAATGAAAGTTTAAAACATTTAGCCAAAAATCATAGGCAGCTTAAGTTTCAAGAAATAATAAAATTCCTAAAAGAGGAGGCGGAGTTCAGCTACTTATTATCAAATATCGAAAATCGGCTGCTATCCTACCATGCAATTGATAAACCAAAACTCTGGACAAACAATAAATATAAATGCTATCCAGGGGAGCAAATCGAAAATTCTCATAAACACAACCGAAGCTTACGCAACGAATATTATCGCAACAATGGGTGCTTAATCGAAGATAACAATTTTTATAATAATCATTTCGAAAACAATTCGAATAAACTATGGGTAAATTGCATGACATACAGTAATAGAAAAATATTTCGAAGATATGATCATAATATCAGGACCAGAAATATGCCTGATCAAATAAGATATGGAGCGTCAAGAAATCCAAATGCAAATTTAGTCAAGCAAACACGTCAAAAGCAAAATTGGGATCGATACGGGGAGAATAGAAATATAATGAAGAGTGATGTGAACAATGACGCCGAAGAAAAAGATAGCGAAAAACGCAAAGAAAGGATATGGGTCAAATTACATAAGACGAAAGACAACGAATTTATGATGTTGTTGAGATCGGCAAACCAACCAAATAACGAGATGCAGTTGCTGGTAGACACTGGATCATTTGGCAACTTGATAAGTAGACGAAACGCAGAGTACATGGGAGCATATACAATTAATGATAACGAAATCATAGAATATTCCGGGATAACAGGTACTGTTAGAAAAACATTAGGTACCGTAGAACTAAACTTCATCATCGCAGGAAGAATTTTCCAAACGAAGTTCGACGTAGTGGAGAATTTGACTCCAGGGGGCATTTTGGGAATGACATTTATGAATAAGTATGTGACTAGCATACACAATGACCAAGGTTGGATATGCTTACGGAAAATACCTCTAACCTTTGAACCAAAAACAGATTCATATGGAGCTTATCAGAAACAGGAGAAGAGAGTCGCAAAATATGAGGCAGAGAACAATGTCAAAATACAGGAAAAATACCAAGCGTATGATCAATCTAAGCTTAGTAGACAGGGTACGCAGTGTACAGAATTGACAAAAAAATATACGGGGCAATGGCAAGAAGGTATGCCGCCTCACGAAATGTTAAAAATAGATTGTGCTAAAAACAATCAGTTATTTGTAAAAGTTGCTGCAGCAAATAGGCCTAACGAAAAAATTAAATATTTGCTCGATACTGGAGCATTTTATAACGTAATGAGATGGGATACTGTCGCGAAAATAGGATCAGAGAAAATAAACTATAAAGATAATTTATACATTGCAGGCTTTGATGGAACTCAATCACAGACTATTGGGTCAGTAAAAGTCACGTTGGTAATTGGAAAAACTAATTACAGAGTTAGATTTTATATAGTGAAAGATCTGTGTGTTCCTGGAATCATTGGAGCAGAGTTTTTAAAGATATACACAATTTATGTCACTCGGAATGTCGAGTACATATGCCTAAGTGTACCAAACGAGCACAATAATGTAGCAAATATACCAGTATCAGAAAAAGAAAAGGTACATGCAACTGAGCATTATGGGATGCGTCCTGCTGATAAGGATGAGCACAACATGGAAATATTAGTCCGCATGAGTAATGACAGAAATAACGAAGTAAATGATAATAATGGGAAGCCAAAGATGTCTTCAAACAGTGCAACTAGAGCAATCAATGATTTTGAAATAAAAAAATCTCCAAGTAGAAATAGGACAACCGAAAAACATACTGAAACTGATGCAAAGAGTGTCAAAAATGAAGTAATTATCGTCAATGCTGAAGTCTTGGAAGGCAGTTTAGCAAAGCATAATAAATATGAAGTGAATAAAAATGATAACATTAATGCATCGTATCAGAGCAATTATGAGTTATACAAAAACGACGATCGTTCAGATAGTATGCTCCCCGGTTGAGGGACTAATATTACTCATAAAAAAGAAAAAGTCTTTATAGACGGAGAGTGTGACGAGGAAGACAAATATTTCCTTGATTCAGATACAAATCAAGACGTAATTCTTACGGAAAATAAACGATACGGTCAAATAACTGGACGAGACCGAACGGATAAAGTATTAAAATCACTAAATATGAATCATTTAAAAAGAGAAAATTTTATGGATATAAAGAAAATTATGGCATCATATAGCGATGTATTCTATCTGAAGGGGGATAAATTAACTATCACTGATGCGGCAGTGCACGAAATTGAGACCACGTCAAACGTGCCTATCAACAAACGGCAATACAGATTTCCAGAAGCTACAAAGAAGCACATTAATGAAGAAATTGAAGAAATGCGTAGACAAGGTATCATAAGGCCTAGCAAAAGTCCGTGGAATGCACCAGTCCTATGTGTTCCCAAGAAGGACGATGAATTTGGTAACAAGAAATACAGAATCGTGGTTGACTTCAGGGCTTTAAATTTAGTTACGAAGCCATTTGTATACCCAATTCCACTAATTGACGAGATTCTAGATAATCTTGGAAACAGTAAATATTTTTCTACCTTGGATTTAAAATCAGGGTTTTACCAAGTACCAATTAACTCAAAAGATGCAGCCAAGACTGCGTTTTCAACTCCGAAAGGCCACTTTGAATTTACAAGAATGCCTGTGGGCCTGCGTAACAGCCTGTCGACGTTCCAAAGATTAATGAATACGGTACTTTATGAGATAGAAGGGGTTAAAGCAATCGTCTATCTGGATGATATTATTGTTTTCGGTGATACCATCGAAGAACACAATGAAAATCTACGCAAAGTTTTAGAGGCTCTCCGCCGACATAATTTAAAAGTCGAGCCAGGTAAATGCCAAATTTTGAAAAATGAAATAAAGTATTTAGGACATGTAATTGACAAAGAAGGAATTCGTCCGATGGAGAACAATATTAAAACAATAAAAGAGATGGCGGCACCAAAAACAGTCAAAGGTGTTCGGTCATTTTTGGGAACGGTAAATTTCTATGGAAAATTCATACCTCACATCGCAGAGAAACGTAAACCATTGAACGATCTCTTGACAAAGAATGTTAAGTTTACTTGGACAGAAGAGTGTCAAAAATCTTTTGAGGAATTGCGGAATTTTTTAACTTCTGACACACTGTTAGTTAGACCGAACTATAAAGATACGTTCGTGATCACGACAGATGCAAGCGAGTACGCTATTGGAGCAGTACTCTCGAATGAAAAATCGATCGACAGGCCTATTTCATATGCAAGCAGAGGTCTAGTAGGTGCTGAAAGAAAGTACCATACGATTGAAAAAGAGTTGTTAGCCATCGTATGGGCAGTGAACCGCTTCAAACATTTCATTTATAATCAGAGATTTATTGTATACACTGATCATAGACCGCTAATTTCAATATGGCATTTAAAAGAAACTTCGCCTACGCTAACGCGTTTACGTCTGAAACTTCAAGGGTTGGAAATGGACATTCGCTATAAACAAGGCAAAGACAATGTTGTGGCAGACTTTTTATCCAGACTGCCCGAACAGGCCGAGTCCTTACACCCTATTTCAATAGTCACTAGACAGCAAAAGCGTCAACAGCAGCAAACAGAGAAAAATGAACTTGCGAAGCGGAAAGACGCGGAAAATAAAATAACTTCCCCAAAACAACTGAAAGACGAATCAGGCAGGTTTACGTTATTTAAAAATAAACAAAAGACAGAATGGAATCCGAACATGGACGGATTAGAAAACATCGATTTTGGATGGGACGAAAAGGAAGATTTGGGAGCACTCTCATATTTCGAAGAATATGAAATATGCATAAATAACAATGACATCAAATTTGATCTGCTGAAATTTTCAAAACAAAAAACTAACGAAAGTGATTTTGATGGTACTTTCGTAATAGTAAACAGTAGATCAGCATATAAAGAACTAGCCGAGCTGATACACTTACCACACGGTTTAAAAGACTACCTAAATGGAAGAGTATTTTCAATTCCAGATCGTAAAATATGGGGATTGGTTCTGAATGGCTCGAGTAGATCAATAACCGATACAAGAATTCTAATAGATGGGTTAGTAGATGCATTCACTAACTACTCTGAAGACCTGAAAAATGCAAAGAACATGCAAATTATCTCTTTTCGAAACATGCAGAAAACTCCTGAGGCAAATGTGTTAAGATTTATTGCCGAGAAATTTGATAAAATTTTCACCCTACATGCACCGGAAAAAGACAGGATGTGGGTGCCAGAAAAAGAACGCGAAACTACATTGAAATAATTCCACGATGCTCCTCTAGGCGGACATGTTGGAAGTAAACGGATGTTGAAAAAAATGAGTCCACTATTCCATTGGACTAATATGCGGAAGGATATCGAAAATTATGTTAAACAATGTAGCTCGTGCCAGAAAAACAAAATCGGTCGAGCGAACAAAATTCCAATGAGAATTACCACGACATCGTCCGAACCGTTCGAGAAATTGTATATGGACATAGTGGTATTACCCGAGTCAGAATGGGGGAACAGATACGGACTTGTGATGCAAGACGATCTGACTAGATATCTAATTGTAGCACCGATGGAAAATCAAGAGAGTGCCACGGTTGCGCAAACTTTCGTGAATAATTATATTTGTAAATATGGAACACCCGTCGAATTGGTAACCGATAACGGAACCAATTTCGTTAGTTCTCTTATGTAAAATGCATGTAAAATTTTAAAAATTAAAAAAATTACTACGAGTACATATCATCCACAAGCAAACTTGGTGGAACGATCGAATAGAGAACTGAAAACCTATTTAAGACAATACGTAGGTAACGAACCGAAAACATGGGATCAATTACTCCCATTCTTCAGTTTCGAATATAATACCACTGTAAATTCATCAACGGGTTATACACCGTTTGAATTATTATACGGAAGACGGGCGAACATCCCAAACTCCGTCTACAAATACAACAATGATGGAATGTACTATGAAGACTACGTAAATGAGATGCGATCATCATTCAAGCGATTGCATCATCAGGCTCGAGAAAATTTAATTAAGTCCAAAGAAAAACGTAAGGAGTTGTATGATAAAAACTCGAACGAATGGCAACCATTGTGGGGAGACTTAGTGTTAGTAAAAGCCAATCCCACAGGCGCAGGACAAAAATTGCAATCACTTTGGAGAGGACCGTATGAAGTAGTTGCTCTTCCTAGTGAGCAAACAACAACTATAAAGAATGGGAAAAGACTAGAAAAGGTTCACAATAACCGATTGAAAAAGTATACGGATTGAGAAACTGAACCTTATCACAGAATATTGAGATAATTAAGAAATTATCCAAGAAACATTAGAAGTGAAAAATATCAGCGAAATATGTAAGATGAAAGTCGAAATGAATCAATTCGAACACGAAAAAAAAACATGATTGCGAGCAGAAGGATATTAAAACCGTTAAGAGGGTAATATACAAATGTTTTACGATGTTATTAAAAAAAAAAGTACGAGAGTCAATAAGAAATAAAATTATACTTCTGCGATGAAACGAACACAATGAAAACAAATGGACACCAAACGAAAAAAGAAAAATAAGGTGAAACTGATGATTATAAACTGATGATAATAAAGATACATCAGAGGGACAATAAAGCAATAGGTTACATTGTCAAAGAAGATATATAATGGGGGGAAAACATATGAAGAAGAAAAAAGACAGCTTTCTCAGTAGGCCTCGCCAAAACTGGACGCGATAAAAATTGTTCTGTCAAGTTTTTCTGTGAAATTTCACGACAGAAAAAAAAATCAAGAACCGTGGAACAGCCCTGTGTTTGGATATCGGCACAGTATCAACTTGGACGTGTTGCTGAAGCAGCAAGCAGAGCAGAGACGTCTAGCGTTGATTTTTCCGGATTCGATTGGATCGTTACCTCTTCGGAACATTGCTGTTATCGTTCCTGATCATTTGGATGAGAGTTAACAAAGCTAACTCACCGTGATTGGAAGACGTATCAAATTCAATTTAGTGTATCTTTAATTAAGTATTCTTTGTTTCCTTATTTTTGTGTTATCTTTAAGTTTAGTATTTGTTCTTTACTTTCATTTTATTAATTTCACGTGAATTACTTTCATTTTTTTTTACGTTAATCCATCTAAATCCATGCTGAAATCATTATAATGGATTTAGATTCAATGGAACCGATGGATACTATCAAAAAACCTAGACTTAAAATTTATCCCTCTATATCAACCGGACCATGGGTGGTGTATTTCCGGACCAAAGGAAAACCATTGAACATTTTGAAAATTTCACAAGATCTTACGAAACGATTTTCGGCCGTGACCAAAATTGAAAAAATCAGACCAGATAGATTGAAAGTCGTTGTTTCCAATGTACAACAGGCAAACGATATTGTTAGATGCGAGCTGTTTGTTCCACTGTACCGCGTATACGTGCCCGCTCATGAAGTGGAAATAGACGGGGTGGTTACGGATTCGACGCTGACATGCGAGGATTTGTTGAATTATGGAACTGGTGGCTTCAGAGATTCTTTACTTCAGAAAGTGAAGATACTCGATTGCAAGCAATTGAGCTCAGTATCAATCACTGAAGACGGAACCAAGTCTTATCTCCCGTCAGCGTCGTTTCGAGTAACTTTCGCCGGGTCTGCTTTACCTAACTTCGTCCTCTTGGACAGGGTTCATCTTCCTGTTCGTCTATTTGTGCCACGTGTTATGAACTGCATAAAATGCAAACAATTAGGTCACACCGCTTCTCACTGTGGTAATAAAGATAGGTGTGGAAAATGTGGAGAAAATCATGAGGACGAATCGTGCAGTAGAAATTCTGAAAAATGTGTCTACTGTGAGAATACTCCTCATGATATCTCTTCATGTCCAACATATAAATCACGCGCAGATAAACTGAAAAAGTCTCTTAAAGAGCGTTCCAAGCGTTCATATGCTGAAATGCTAGAGAAAGCTACACCACCGACCAATACTAATATCTTTACTTGCTTGTCAGCTGACGAATGTGAGTCTGACGATCCCCAAGAAGGTACATCTTCTACTGTGCCTAGAAGTTTTAGGAAGCGAAAAAATATTTCGTCCAACAAACTTCCTTGTAAAGGCCCGAAGATATCTTCTCAGGGACCATCAAATACAACATCTAAACTTAGTGCTCCAAAAAAATCAAAGCAAATTGCTCCAGGTCTAGGAAATCTTAGATCCGACAAGGAGTATCCAGCACTTCCTGGAACATCGAAACCCCTTAGTGTTCCACGAGATCAGTCAGAGAATCAGACCAGTGCTGGATTTATAAAATTTTCCGACATCGTGGAGTGGATCCTATCTACTTTCAACATGCCTGATCCTTTTAAAAGCTTTGTGATAGCTATTATACCCACAGTTGAATCATTTTTGAAGCAGTTGACTGCAAAATGGCCCCTCCTTTCAGCGATCATATCCTTCAATGGCTAAATCATTGAAAGAGATTAAGGATTTGATCACTGTTCTACAGTGGAATTGCAGAAGTATCATTCCTAAAATAGATTCTTTTAAATTCTTAATAAACAACTTACAATGTGACGCATTTGCTTTATATGAATCATGGTTAACTTCTGAAATACCCCTCAACTTCCACGATTTTAACATTATTCGCTGGGATCGAGAAACCCCGTACGGAGGAGTACTTTTAGGGATCAAAAAGTGCTATTCCTTCCATCGTATTAACCTCCCCTCGATACCAGATATTGAAGTTGTCGCATGTCAAGTCACAATGAAAGGGAAAGACCTTTGCATTGCTTCCGTCTACATTCCCCCAAGAGCCTCGATTGGGCACCGACGGTTTTGCGATCTCATAACTCTCCTTCCTGCACCAACGTTAGTTTTAGGAGACTTTAACTCTCATGGTACGGGATGGGGCTGTCTTCATGATGATAACAGATCAACTTTGATCTATGATCTTTGCGATAACTTCAATATGACCATTTTGAATACGGGAGAAATGACACGGATTCCTGCACCACCAGCGAGACCAAGTGCACTGGATCTTTCCATTTGTTCGACATCGCTAAGGTTGGATTGCAAGTGGAAGGTAATCCCTGATCCCCACGGTAGCGATCATTTGCCGATCATAATTTCAATCACTAGCGGATTGAGATCATTGGAGACAATCAATGTTTCGTATGACCTCACACGAAATATTGATTGGAAATACTACGCAAATTCGATATCTGAGAAACTAGCTACAACACAAGAACTTCCTCCGGAGGAAGAGTACACATTTCTGGCTGACTTGATTCTCGATACCGCGATTCAATCTCAGACCAAACGTGTACCCGGCGCGAAAACTTACATCCATCCTCCCAACCCGTGGTGGGACAAAGAGTGCTCAAAGCTGAAAGTAGAAAAAACTTCAGCTTTCATCGCGTTTAGAAAAAATGGAACACCAGATAACTATCGAAAATACGCGTCGTTAGATTTTAAAATGAAAAGCATAATTAAAGCTAAGAAACGCGGTTATTGGCGTCGGTTCGTAGAGGGATTGTCGAGAGAAACATCAATGAGCACTCTTTGGAATACGGCCCGACGAATGCGCAACCATAATACCACGAACGAAAATGAGAAATATTCTCACCGTTGGATATTCGATTTCGCTAAAAAGTATGTCCTGACTCTGTTCCGGAGCTGAAGATCACCCACGTCACGTCATCAAACAGGAACGACACATCGTTTTCAATGGTAGAGTTCTCACTTGCGCTCCTGTCATGTAACAATAAAGCTCCGGGGCTAGACAGAATCAAATTCAACTTGTTGAAGAATCTGCCTGACACCGCCAAAAGACGCTTGCTGAATTTATTCAACGAGTTCCTAGAGAGTAATATTGTACCACACGACTGGAGACAAGTGAGAGTGATCGCCATTCAAAAACCAGGGAAACCAGCCTCCGATCACAATTCGTATAGGCCGATTGCTATGCTTTCCTGTATCCGAAAATTGTTCGAAAAAATGATTCTATTTCGCCTAGACAATTGGGCCGAGACTATTGGTTTGCTTTCAGATACACAATTTGGCTTCCGCAAGGGGAAAGGAACGAACGATTGTCTTGCGTTGCTCTCAACAGAAATTCAAATGGCATTTACTCGTAAAGAACAAATGGCATCAGTTTTCCTAGATATCAAGGGGGCTTTCGACTCAGTTTCTATAAATATCCTGTCTGAGAAGTTGCATCAGCATGGTCTTTCGCCAGTTTTGAATAACTTTTTGTATAATCTATTGTCCGAGAAACACATGTATTTCGCGCATGGTGATTTGTCGACAATACGATTCAGTTACATGGGTCTTCCTCAGGGCTCATGCTTAAGCCCCCTTTTATACAATTTTTACGTGAACAACATTGATGAATGTATCAATACATCTTGCACGCTAAGACAACTTGCCGACGACAGCGTTGTGTCTATTATAGGACCCAAAGCTGCCGATCTTCAAGGACCATTACAAGATACTCTCGACAACTTGTCATCATGGGCTCTTCAGATGGGTATCGAGTTCTCTACGGAGAAAACTGAGTTGGTTGTATTTTCAAGGAAGCGAGAACCAGCACAATTACAGCTTCAACTAAGGGGTGAAACCATAGCTCAGGTCTTCACATTTAAATATCTCGGGGTCTGGTTCGACTCCAAGGGAACCTGGGGATGTCACATTAGGTATCTGAAACAAAAATGCCAGCAGAGAATAAATTTTCTTCGTACAATAACTGGAACTTGGTGGGGAGCTCACCCAGGAGACTTAATAAGGCTGTACAAAACAACGGTACTGTCTGTAATGGAATATGGATGCTTCTGCTTCCGATCCGCCGCGAACACCCATTTCATTAAACTGGAAAGAATTCAGTATCGTTGTTTGCGTATTGCCTTAGGTTGCATGCAGTCGACTCATACGATGAGTCTCGAAGTGCTCGCGGGCGTCTTACCGTTGAAAAATCGATTCTGGGATCTCTCATATCGATTGCTAATCCGATGCGACATCTTGAATCCGATGGTGATTGAAAACTTCGAAAGGCTTATCGAGCTCAATTTTCAGACCCGTTTCATGTCCTTGTACTTTAATTTCATGGCTCAAAATATCAATCCTTCTTCATATATTCCCAACCGTGCTCATTTCTTGGATACTTCTAATTCTACTGTGTTATTCGATACATCCATGAAAGAAGAAATTCGTGGAATCCCGGATCACGTACGCCCTCAAGTGGCCCCAAATATTTTTAATAACAAATTCAGAACAGTCAACTGTGAAAAGATGTTTTACACTGACGGATCAAAAATCAACAGGTCCACTGGCTTTGGAATTTTCAATCAGAACATCACCGCTTCTTACAAACTCAGTGATCCGGCTTCAGTTTACGTCGCAGAATTAGCTGCTATTCAGTACACCCTCGAGATCATTGAAACCTTGCCCAAAGACCATTACTTCATCGTCACGGACAGTCTAAGCTAAATAGAAGCTCTCCGGGCGATGAAACCAGGAAAGTATCCCCCATATTTCCTGGGGAAAATACGGGAACATTTGAGAGCTTTATCTGAGCGGTCTTATTTAATATCGTTAGTCTGGGTCCCTTCGCATTGCTCTATTCCGGGCAATGAAAAGGCAGACTCATTGGCTAAAGTGGGCGCATTGGAAGGTGATATTTACGAAAGACCAATCTGCTTCAACGAATTTTTCAGCATTTCTCGTCAGAAGACACTCGAAAGTTGGCAAGCTTCATGGAGCAATGGAGACCTAGGACGTTGGCTATACTCTATAATTCCAAAGGTATCGACGAAGCCTTGGTTTGAGGGGATGAAAGTGGGTCGCGATTTCATTCGTGTGATGTCCCGACTTATGTCTAATCACTCCGAGTTGGGTACGCATCTTTGGCGAATTGGTCTCGCTGAAAATGGTATCTGCGCTTGTGGCAATGGTTACCACGACATCGAGCATATTGTGTGGTCATGTGCCCTGAATCGTTTCGCAAGATTACAGTTAAGAGACTCCCTTTGGGCCCGAGGTAGGCCACCAAATGTGCCGGTGCGAGATGTACTAGCAAGTCGCGATGGCACTTATATGTACTCGATTTACATCTTTCTGAAAAATATTGGTTTATCAATCTAGTTACTGCTTTTCTTTATTTACATCCTTTACAGTTCACCTTTCCCCAAAATGCCATATGGTGACGTAATGATTGGTTTTTGGTAACCACACATCGGAAATTTTGAGCCAAAATGAAACGAAGATTACACGAAGACCTTGAAGTTATTACATTATTATTATCTGTTTTTTTGTTATTGTATATTGTTTGAGTGTGTATGTAACTATTTGTTTTTTCCATACTAACCTGGAGTAACCGCCAGTAATTCAGCTCCCTTTTTTAACACTAACCTTAAATTTTCTATAGTTTAACCATAAATGTATTCCCCACTCTTTAACTCTCCCACCAACCTTGTATGTGTATGTATATATGTTAAATAATAATTGTAATTATATTGTACGAAAAAATACAATACAGACTTTGGCACCTCTGAGCTAAAGCTATGTGCCATATCAAATAAACGATCTGAAGAAAAAAAAAAAGAAAAAAGAGAGAGTATACTTAAAGAAACTCAAACATATGGTTGAAGTAATACAAAGTGGAAACAAACTACGGGAAAATATGGGATTCTAATGATCCTAGATGAGTCAACCAATCTAGAATATTCAAATATTTTATAAACATGGGAATCATGTCATACACAGCAATACCGTGCTGGTCATAAGAAAATAAAAAAGTTAAATTCAAGAGGAAGATTATAGATGTGAGCAAAATGTGTTTTTGGGAGGAAGCTATAATGCTACAAATTAAAAATGAACTGGGGAAAAGTTACAATGCGTTTAGAAAAAAAAGAAGAGTACATTACACAAGGGAGGTAAACATAATGGTATGGAATACGGAAACAATGTTATAAATAAGGAGAATTTCTATGGTGAAATAAAATGGTTTATCATTCAATAGCATAAAACTAACACTGGAAATATACTAAAAAATACTTCGAATAAAAAAATGAATAAAATAGTGATGAAATATGACTGATACGACAAGAAAAGGATAAGACACAAGCGAACAGACTATCAAAACGACGCTGGCCAGCAAATAATTTCTATATAATGTATGCATTTATGCAATGATACTAGTATGAGTGATCAAGTGTGTGTGGACAAGGGGATCGCGACCCCGGAATGAAAAAAATGAAAGATGCATACAATATGAATGAATTGAGGATTTTTTAAGTGCAAATTACGCACTCAAATCAAGATGTCGAACAAATACAGATACGACAATATGGACAGGTAAAAGTTACGAAAACACAATGAAAGAAAGATACAACAAGTAATTAAAACATTATATAACAAAGAATTCATGAGGGATTACAAAAATACATATATATTTAAACTCTGTCACTAACAAACTAATAATATTGGAATCCTCAAGAAACAGAGCGATAGGAATTGGCAGCATAAAGGGGAATAGTTCGGAAACTAAACATAACAAGACAAAAAAAATATTTTTGATTGAAGACAACACATTCAGAACGGAATTAGATTCTAAGTTACTTCATGGGCTACTGTTATTATTGAAAAAATATTAAAACCCAGATTTGAGTCTATTTTTAGAAAGGAAAAAACAGGAACACGTACCGAAAGAACCAGCTCAGGTAGTGGGGGAGAGAAGTTGCGGCATGAGCACTACACAACCGACCAGATGGAAGGACGACTTCTGAAGCTATGGAAGCAAGGATGGTAAGACACCATTAAAATGAACACGGTATAGAAGCTAGTTGCGGGAAAAATTTAGAAAAAAAAGGTTTAGAAAAGATTCATTATAACCTGCAACAAGCATTCGCATGCCGCAGCTTTAATAACAATTTTATATCCACAGACAGACGTATTGTCGACAGACGGGTTGTCGACGTGTATCTACGGGTTAAAAGAGGTGCGAGGTACACCGGAAGTACACGAGATAACATATAGACGAATAAATATATCGCAGAAACACTTAAATGCATAGAAAAAAAAATTGATTCAACTAATAGAAAGAACATGTATGATAACAAAAAAAAATTTTTTTACGATGCACAAAGATATGACAATGGAATATATATATATATATATATATATATATATATATATATATATATATATATATATATATATATATATATATATATATATATATAATTAATAACAATCATAGAATAGACTATAGATCACGCAATACATATATAAAAATAATAATAATAATAACAATCATAGAATAGAAAAATGATTACACTAAAGGCACAGAATCATACAAAACGAATAAAAGTAGTTTTTTTTTGGAGTCCCAAACTGTGTGTGCCCGAGAAAATAGTCGTCGCAGATGGAAGGATGTCAGTAGCTTAGCCAAGCTACCCAAGAGAACGAGAGGGTGTGATCGGATGCGGTGGCAAGTGGAAGACAAAGGGAATTGTGGAATCACCAAGATGTCAGAAGGAAGAACAGCAGAGCTGAAAAATCGAGGCAATTACGAGTTGAAAAATCGAGGCAGAAAAATTACGAAAAAGTGTAATATGAAAGACGTGATAACAAATCGAAATAATGGCAATGCTACAAATTGCTACATCAACAAGTACAACTGATAACAAAACAAGAAGGAAGTAAATGCAGTCAACACAGTTAAAGATGACTTGCGTGGGCATGCCACAACGTTACAAACTGCTACCCTATAATTTATTCAGTGAGCATCGTCAAAGCTCAGCTGAATACCTTAAACAATTATTGGAAAATCAAAGTTTATTAATGCGTGAAAATTCAAACAATTGGTTGTTTAAAAATACACTACGAGGAAAATAACCACGAAATCAAATGAAATGCATAAAAGCTGCTAGGAGCCGCAACACATTGAATCCAACGAGAAGCCATGGTGCGAAGCAACAATACAGAATACCAATACATGACTAATCAATGAAGAAGCTTCCTCACATATATTTTTACGGAACTATTATTACTACTGGCAGTAATCTCAATGAGGCCCAAAACGCAAAGGAGTCAATGACCAATTTTCAACTATGCCCAATGAAGCGAGTGCCTGAACAACGAGAAGCCCTAACACGTATCACCAACACAGAAGAAAAGCTATTAGGAACGAGAACGACACGGAACCCAGAGTCCGAGACTAGCAACCCACAGATAAAGTAACTATAGAAGCATACCATGGGACAGGATGGCATCAGAGGAGAGCACACACACACGGACCATCGTAAGGTTAGGGAATTTAATTTGCGTATAGCCAAAATGAAAAAAAAGTAATTACAAATACGGAAATTTGTGATCCAGCTACAAACCTCAATGTTATAAGCCGGCGAATTCGACTTGATGTCTACCCTTCAGGTAACATCAAGCTCAGTAAGTAAGGGGGCATGCAGCGCCCTTAGCAAGTTTTCCTTCGAATTTGCTAGTATTGTAGAAAAAGTAGGAAATTGTGAAGGAAACTCTCATATCAGCGTAGCTGCAACCTTCAAGTATAAAATTTGTTATTGAAGCGTGCACATTTTCGAGCATTAGTCAGCGCAGCAATGTTGTAAAAACAAAGTTATATTTTTTTACGGACACTGCCTCTGGCCTAGCGACAGTGGTCTCGACTTTCGGTAGAACTTCGGGAGAAAGTCGGATGAACTTTCTACTTGAAATCACAAGCTCGGCTTGTACTAAAATCTTCGGGCTTCACCCGAAAGTAAATGTTAGGAGCTTAAAAACCCACAGTTGGGAAGAGCTAGAACCAGTTAAGTTACAAAAAGTGCGCGGTAAATAGCCGTTGGTCTCGGCCCGTAGACAAATTAGCAGGGCAGTTCAGTTTTACAGAGTGCGGTAACTAGGCGCTAGTCACGGGAGTCGACCCGCGGACAAATTAAGTAGTTGGCTAGTTCGGAGTATAATACAGTATCTATAGGAACATGTGTGCATTGTAAGGCTTGAGTATCAAGTGACCTCAAAATCAAGTAAGAAATATTGTTTATAATGGGATATATATTAGATTTCGAAAGGCACCTAAAGAATTGAGTGAAAGATTGCTGTAATGAGTGAAGATTTAATAGTTTCATGTGCAGGTTTGATATTCACATGCAAAAGAAAAAATAGTTAGACACAACCATTGCTCGGGTTAGGGTAGTGTTGATAATATACGACAACAAAATATGTGTTGAAGAATAACTTCTTTTATTGATGTAAAGAAGTAAATGTGGAGGCATATATCCGACGAGTTCACCATGAAGTGTTGTGAATAATTGAAACTCAGAAAAGGTGAATTTCGTGATATTAATCTCAAATACGTGGATGAATCAATACAATGACATAAAAGAGAAACCGAATTGGAGAGTGTTACTCCGTATAGAACTGAAAGAAACATCCTCTTCGTTATTCCTCCCCCGCCACCGCTCGGCCGGGAGCTTGCATTCCATTACGGAATATATCGTTGTTTGGTACAGCCTGATCAGGTCTCCTGGGTGGGCACCCCACCAAGTTCCGGTTATTGTACGAAGAAACATGACATCCCCAGGTGCCTTCAGAGTCGAACCAGACCCCGAGATATTTGAATGTGAAGACCTGAGCTATGGTTTCACCCCTTAGTTGAAGCTGTAGTTGTGCTGGTTCTCGCTTCCTTGAAAATACTACCAGCTCAGTTTTCTCCGTAGAGAACTCGATACCCATTTGAAGAGCCCATATCGACAAGTTGTCGAGGGTATCTTGCAATGGTCCTTGGAGATCGGCAGCTTTGGGTCCTATAATAGACACAACGCTGTCGTCGGCAAGTTGTCTTAGCGTGCAAGATGTGTTGATACATTCATCAATACTGTTTACGTAAAAATTGTATAAAAGTGGGCTTAAGCATGAGCCCTGAGGAAGACCCATGTAACTGAATCGTATTGTCGACAAATCACCATGCGCGAAATACATGTATTTCTTGGACAATAGATTGTACAAAAAGTTATTCAAAATTGGTGAAAGAGCATGCTGATGCAACTTCTCAGATAGGATGTTTATGTAAACTGAGTCAAAAGCCCCCTTGATGTCTAGGAAAACTGACGCCATTTGTTCCTTACGAGCAAATGCCATTTGAATTTCGGTTGAGAGCAACGCCAAACAATCGTTCGTTCCTTTGCCTCTGCGGAAACCAAATTGTGTATCTGAAAGTAAGCCATTAGTCTCGACCCAATTGTCTAGACGAAACAGAATCATTTTTTCGAACAATTTCCGGATACAGGAAAGCACAGCAATCGGCCGATACGAATTGTGATCGGAGGCTGGTTTCCCTGGTTTTGAATGGCAATAACTCGTACTTGTCTCCATTCCTGTGGGACAATATTATTCTCAAGAAGCCTATTGAATAAATTCAATAAGCGTCTTTTGGCAGAGTCAGGCAAATTTTTCAACAAATTGAATTTTATTTTGTCTAACCCCGGAGCTTTATTGTTACACGACAAAAACGCAAGTGAGAACTCTACCTTTGAAAAAGGTGTTTCGTTTCTGTTTGATGAGGCGACGCGTATAATCGTTTGTTCCGGAACAGAATCTGGACATACTTTTTTAGCGAAATCGAATATCCAGCGGTTAGAATATTTCTCGCTTTCGTTCGTGGTGTTTCTGTTGCGCATTCGTCGAGCTGTGTTCCAAAGAGTGCTCATCGATGTTTCTTTTGTTAATCCGTCAACAAACCGGCACCAGTAACCGCGTTTTTTTTGCTTTAATTAAGTTCTTCATTTGCTTGTCTATGGTTGCGTAATTACAATAACTATCAGGTGTTCCATTGGTTCTAAACTGTTTGAACGCGGAGGTTCTTTCCGCGTTCAGTGATGAGCACTCTTTGTCCCACCACGGATTGGGAGAGCGATCGTTAGTTTTCGCACCGGGTACACGTTTCGTCTGAGCTTGAATCGCGGAGTCGAGAACCAAGCTAGCCAAAAATGTATACTCTTACTCCGGAGGAAGTTCTTGTGTTGTTTCTAGTTTCTAAGATATCGAATTTGCGTAGCATTTCCAATCAATATTTCGTGTGAGGTCATACGAAACATTGATTGTCTCCGATGGTCTTAATCAGTAGGCGATTGAAATCACGATAGGTAGATGATCGCTACCGTGGGGATCAGGGATAACTTTCCACGTGCAGTCCAACCGTAGCGATGTCGAGCAAAGGGATAAGTCTAGCGCACTTGGTCCTGCTGGTGGTGCAGGAATTCGTGTCATTTCTCCCGTATTCAAGATTGTCATATTGAAGTTGTCGCAGATATCATGGATCATAGTTGATCTGTTATCGTCGTGAAGACAGCCCCATCCCGTATCGTTTGAGTTAAAGTCTCCTAAAACCAACGTCGGTGCGGGAAGGAGCTCTATGATATCATTGAGCCGCCGATGCCCAACCGAGGCTCTTGGGGGAATGTAAATGGAAGCAATGCAAAGGTCCTTGCCTTTGATTGTAACATGACATGCGACAACTTCAATACCTGGTATCGAGGGGAGGTTAATGCGATAAAAAGAATAGCACTTTTTGATCCCCAAAAGTACTCCTCCATAGGGATCATCTCGATCCAGGCGAATAATGTTAAAATCGTGGTAGTTTAAAGATATTTCAGAAGTTAGCCAAGTTTCGCACAATGCAAATACGTCACATTTCAGATTATTTACCAGAAATTTAAAAGAATCTATTTTTGGAATGATACTTCTGCAATTCCACTGTAATACAGTGATTAGATCCGTGACCTCGGTGGATGATTTAGCCATCGAAGGATACAATAGCTGAGAGAATGGGCCAATTTGCAGTCAATTGCTTTAAATATGTTTTTACTGTTGGCTTAAAAGCAATTAAAATGCTTTTAAGAGGTTCAGAACTATTGAAAGTTGTAAAAATCCAGTCCACAACATCAGAGAACTTGATAAGTCCAGCACCTAGTTGATTCTCTGGTAGATTTTCAGGGATGCTTGAGGATTTTGTAGTCCCGGGAAGTCGTGGGAATTCCATCTCGGAATTGAGTTTTCCGAGACCAGGAGCTTTTTTATTCGGTAGTTTGTCACGATTCCCGTTAGCTGTAACTTTCCGAAGCCCTTCGGAAGACATCTTCAAACCCTTACTAGGGAGCTTATGAGAGGATTTGTTTATTCTTTTTCTACAGCTATGAGGGACCGCCGAAGATTGACCTTCTAAAGGGTCGTCAGATTCGCTCTCGTCAGTTGACAAGCAAGCATATGGATTTGTTGTCTGTTTAGGAGGGGTGGCACTTTTTAGCATATCTGCAAATGAACGCTTGGAGTGTTCTTTCAGAGAACGCTTCATCCTATCTCTGCGCAGTTTGTATGCGGGACATACCATTTGACCATGCGAACCCTCCTTACAGTAGAGACACTTTTCAGCATTTTTACCGCAAGAGCCATTCGCATGAGCGTCTCCACAGTTAGCACAACGTGGCTTATTGCTGCAATGGGTAGCTGTATGCCCAAGCTGTTTGCAATTGGTGCAATTCATTACACGAGGTACAAAAAGACGAATAGGCAGACGAACCCGGTCCAAGAGGATTAAGTTGGGCAAAGCCGATCCGGCGAAGGTCACAGGATACGAGTCTGATTGGGGATAAGACTTTGTTCCATCCCCTGCGATCGATACTGAATGCAATCGCTTGCAGTCCAGTATCTTGACGTTCTTAAGTGAGAGGTCCTTAAAACAACCCGCCCCGTACTTAAGAATGTCCTCGCAAGTCAAGCTCGAATCGGGGACCACACCGCCGAATTCTACTTCGCGAGCTGGCACGTAGAAGCGGTACTCCAGCGTAAAAGGATCCTTTTGAACAAGCTCATTAGCCTGTTTTGAGCTGGTAAATAAGACCCTGGCCGTATTCTATCAATACTTTTTATGGTATTGAATATATTTTTTTAGAATATTTAATTTTTTTTCGTTTGACTTGGTCCGGAAATAGACCGCATATGGCCCGGCCGGAAGTGCGAGTCCATCAGGATAGTTTTTAATTCGAGTCTTGATGTTTTTGGAAGCAGTTTCCATTTCAATATCGGGATGAGGGGAGTCAATTTCAAGACGATTTACCATGTCACGGAATTGTATCCGTGCAGATACGGAAAAGGATCGTTTGGGGACAAAATATGATAGTAAATTGAAAGACGAAAGGGATTGAAGAAAATAATACTTAGCTTATAATCCCAAAACAAGAGCAGCCACCAAGGTCTGACCTTCGTGGACCGGTGAATCACCGCTTTGATATTGTGCAAAAAACCTCCGTGAGGAAAAAAGCACACACCGACTAACACCGTTTTCACTAGGAACTTATAACAAGTCTATTTGGTTATTGAAACTGTTCACTAATTCAAATAATAACGATGGAAAACTAATTTTCAATTGTCTGTAATTAAAACGGAAAAATGACAAGCGAAAATTTTTTCCATTTGTTCTAGAGCACAGATTGCTACGATTAATATACCGATATATGTTATCTCTGTTATTAACTTTGTAATATGAACGGATTTGCTCAATAGTTGATTTTTATAATTCAATTTATAATGTTGAAAGGTAAGAAATAACAAGGAAAAGGAAACTCCTGCAATTGTCGCCTTTTACGACATAGAAGCTGGAATCCAGTGGATCTATTCTTGGCTCATTTGTTTCCGCCGGATTCCACCCGGCATCTAGGCTGGTACTGCCCGTAGAAAGATAATAGGTACTATCAATCTCCTAGTGGACCCCAGCCCCTCGACTGGTAGGTGAAGAATATGATCAGTGAAAAACAGCTTTCGCCAGTCAAAAAGTGGCTTGAAGTAAGAAATCGGTTTTTGGCTAGTCTTGATATGTTTTATACTTTAAATAGTTTTTTTTACAAAATGTAATGTAATGAACATTATTTATAGTCAAAC
The DNA here is from genome assembly GCF_030247185.1 of Malaya genurostris. NCBI lineage: Eukaryota > Metazoa > Arthropoda > Insecta > Diptera > Culicidae > Malaya > Malaya genurostris. The sequence continues at coordinate 167,223,825 of NC_080571.1, read as the reverse complement.
AGCCTTATTTATAGTTTATTAAGGATAATCCAACCCTTAATTAAATGGCACGGCTGATAACCTATGTTCTACGTATTGGTTATAACCTGTGTATTGAAGACAAAAGTATCTTTTACACTATAACCTATAAATTGCAAGTAAACCAACTGATGGCGTAATCTGAAAATGCATTGAACATTTTTTCAGTAGTACAAGTAATGTATTATTGTGCAAATGAAACTCAATGTTTTTACAAATTTTTGACCTAATGTGTTTGTCATAAGTTTTAATAATGTAAATATGTAGTTATGTTTTTTGTATATGTGTAATTACATTCATTGAAATTCTTTTTACGTTCAATTGTTTTCATTCTTACTTACCTTATATTGCTGCTTCAGCTGCTCAATTTCTTCAGGAAGTACTCTGACGAGATCTTCGTTTTCAGCTTCTGCTAGGTAATTAGTTCTAACCAAAGTGCTCTTACATAGCCTATTTCGCTTACGCTTCACGCATGAGACTCTAGTTAGCTCTTTTTGACGTTTGTCCATATACTCCTCCAAAATTTTCCCAGGCATCCGATCGGCTATTTTGTAAAAAATCAATCGATGAAAAAAATAGCCTTCGTTGAATAAAAGTGTTGCCATCATTGCCCTTCGTGAGTAAGATCCTCTGCCGCTTAAATTTATCCTTTTCACACAAATAAGCTTTACCAGTACAGAGAAGTACTTCTCAGCACCGTTACTTGTTCTTCCTCCTATCAAGCTTTCTGATTTACGTGCGAGGATTTCAATTTCTCGGCGAACTTTCGTCAGTAAGTTTTCCGTCACGAGAATATTGATCTTGTTCTGACATATGGTTCTTTTATCAATAGGGCAAAAATAGTCTCGGCAATTACGGTGATCACCAAAGACGTGAAAATGAACATTGCGTAAATCGGACCGCAATAATTCGACTGATTCATCGTTGGTCGCGCAATGAGCTATAGCACTTCTGAGCCCAATAATGATTCTTGGTAATTGCTGTTTGAGGAGTTGTTTCGCTTCGTTCCTTTTACTACCAGTTGTATGCTATAACATATATTGTAATTTTATGAACATGTGATTTTTAAACATGTAACATTGCAGAAATATTTCAAAAATTTGTAAAACGTAATTTGCTTATTAGTAATGAATATAATTCAGAAAAAATAATTACCTTTTGTAAGCGTTTTGATGTTGCTTTGACAGCATGATTCACGCAATCATCTCGAATAATCTCGTTTCCGTACGAACATTTTTCTTTTATTGCGTTGAATGTTTTGCAGTCACCATCAGTTATGATATTAGTCATCTTAATGTTGTGTTGCAAGGTTTCGTCGAAATCTTTAGCTATAGCAACTGCCTCCATTCCACTAGATGGTCCCGAGTAGTTCTTATAGCATTTGTGATGTGTATCCAGCTCTGCACTGCTGTTTTTCGTGCATATTGAACATCGTTTGTTAATTATCCCCTGACGGACAACTTTTCCAGTTGCCTCACCAACCGTGACTCCGGTGCACGAGGCCGCATTGTATTGCGTTCCATAAGATCTCTTACTGTATCGCATTCCACAGCGATATGCGCAAATCCTTCGTCGTCATCGCGATTCTAAGCTACGGCATTTTACTTTTCTTCGCTCAAAGCTCTCTCCATGCTTTCGTTTACTGCGTTTTCCAAAACATTATCGAATGATTTTTTGGTTTGGTAGTAAGTAGTTTCATTCATCATCTTACAGTCTAAGAGAGCGAAAAAATCTCTGACCCATATGTTTGGCCAATGGTTAATGTAGCATGTACTACATTTCTGTAGAACGAGTTCTCACGATTCGGGTTTATAGTCTGATGTGATGTGATGTGTTGTGAAGTGAAGCCACCATCAGTTCAAGGACTTGCCAGTGGATGCGGGTAGACTTACAGTAGCCCCGATATGACTCATCCATTCACCTTCTTACTATAGCTGTTACCGAAAAGCGAACAAAAAGGGTTGGGCGGATATGTAAGTAGAGTCACTCACTCGTATTCCGCGGGAATAAAAGATGCTCTTCCAACCATAATATCCAGTGCATGGATGAAGCATATCGCTATACATGCTTGAACCCGCCTGATGGTTTGTTTGAGAAGGACGCGTCAGACTCATTTCAAACCTTCAGAACGAAACAAGTTTCCTTCAAGTGACTTGGGCTGGCTATCCACAATCCCTCGTCCAGTCATCAATTCGTCCGATGCCCTGATGCTCCCTCCCCTTTACGCCCCCGTGCAAAATGTTTTATATTGATAAATACAATGAAACATAGTGTAATGAAATTAATATAACATAAATTGATATAATAGATTACAAAATAATATAATATAACATAATATAATATAATATATTTTAATTTAATATAATATAATACAATGTCATACAATATAATATAATATATTATAAAACAATATATAAAATAACAGTTAATGTAGAGTGTCAGTTACGCTCTTCTATCTTTGCAATACTGCAGGAAGTAGAATATTTCTCTTCTAATAACAATAATAATATCCACATCTATAAAAATAATATATGTTATTATTATCGATGACAAATTAATAATAATAACAAGAAATATAATAATGAAAATAATAATAAAAACAATATAATATAGTACAATGAATTAAATAATAAATAAAAGAATGAATAAAATGATATGTTGCGATATGCTATGATAATATATTACTTGAATTTATATGTCATTTCTCATCCTCTCATTCTGCCATCAACGCATTTCATCGACCAACTGTCACCACAGACACACGTGTAGGCATGAAACAGGAACCAGTGGGGACCAAGCTCACCTTGTGACGACCTTGATATTTAGTTAAAAGTTACTTTAAAAATGATAACTTATAAGGAAAAAAATTATATTTTGCGCAGAGGTACGTAGTACTACTCATAATAAACCCTATAATATAATATAATATAATATAATATAATATAATATAATACAATATAATACAACATAATGCAATACAATACAACATAATATAATAGAATACAATATAATATAATATAATATAATAAAATATAATGTAATTTAATACAATATAGTATGATATAATCCAATGCAGTATAATACCATACAACATAGCATATAATAACATAAAATAGTGCAAGACGATAATATATGAATAATATGCTATGATACAATATAACAGTTAATGTCGAAGTGTAAGTTACGCTTTTCTAATAATAATAATAATAATAATAATAATAATAATAATAATAATAATAATAATAATAATAATAATAATAATAATAATAATAATAATAATATAAATAATAATAATAATAATTATAATTATAATAATAATAATAATAATAATAAAAATAATAATAACACATGATGTAATAAACAACAGAATTATATGTTGTAATATACTATGATAAACACTGCACTTTAGGATGGGCTTCAACCTACAAGCCATTTCGTACCCTCTCATTCTGCTACTAACGCAGAAGGCGATAGCACCCAGTCGATGCCGTTCTTTTGACCAAATGTCATCATACACGCTCGGGGAGGCATGAGATGGGGACTTGTGAGGACTTAATTATCTCACCATTTGACGACCACGATTCGGGTTTATAGTCTGATTGTGAAAAACAACTCCACATCCCTCACAAATGACAGTCAAATGACATATCATGTTTTCACATGTCTCTTCCATCAGACGCAACTTGGAACAGCTACATATTTCAGCATGATCAAGATCTACTAATCTATAACCGCCTACACATACTGTTTCTTTGGCCACACTGGTAGTCGCTTCAAAACTATCTCTACAATCAAGTTTTTCTGATGCTTCAGAAGCATCTTCAATAACCGATTCTGCGGCAGCGTTAGGTTTATATAAAACTATGTGAAGTAAGTGGAAAATACGTAGCTTAGATTAGAAATGCAAAACTCTTTATAAAAGAAAATGACATCATAAAACGGTAAAAACGTTTATTTAGTCAAATTAGACAGTGTCATAATTTGATTAGAAAATCACCAGGTACAACACAGATACAGATTTTACAAAACAAAATCAAGCATCAAGATAGCTGGTACGACATGACGTTAAGTGGACGTTCCGTGACGTTAAGTGGATTGAAGCAGGGCGACGCGCTCTCAAATTTTTTGTTCAATATAGCGTTCGAATGTGCGATACGGAAATCCGGCGTGCAGAGAAACGGAACCATCATCAATAAGTCTCACATATTTCTTTTTTTTTGCGGACGACATTGATATTATTGGTGTGGACCATAGAACTGTGGAAGAAAACTTCCACGTAGAACTGCGAAAATAGGGTTGACGATAAACTCTACCAAGACTAAGTTCATGGTTGCTGGTAGAGAATGAGGCAGCCCGAGGTGGAGATTGATAGGGTACTATACGAGGTTGTTGATGAGTTCATATTTCTTGGATCACTCGTGACATACGATAATGATATAAGCCACAAGGTAAACAGGCGTGCAGCTGCTAATAGGTTTTTCTTCGGGCTCCTTAACTAGCTGAAGTCTCTTAGCTTGCAAACATGCACAAAACTTGCTCTGTTCAAGTCGTTGATACTACCTGTTGTCCTATACGGTCACAAAGCAAGGTCGTTGAAGGAAATAGATGTTCGAGTACTCGGCGTCTTTGAGAGAAAAATCATGCGCTAAATACTCGCCGACAAAAAAGAGAATGGAGAATGGCGCAGACGCATGAACCATGAGCTGTACCAAGTATACAAAGATGCGGACATTGAAAGGCTCGTCGACTGCGGGGTAGACCTCGCACTCGCTGGCTGTGCGCAATCAAAGAGGATGCACGCGCAGCGAGAGTACAGAGCGATTAGCGAACGGCGTCTCAAGATCGAGTATCTTGGAAAGCTACAATTCGTTCGGTCATGCTCCGAAGACGGGATGTGCACCATTAAAGTAAGTAAGTAAGCAATGGAGTATTGCTAAAGTTATCTGCTAATGCTTCTAAGCTATCTTCTAATTGCAATATTTGTATAACTCAAAAAGGCTATACAATCACTATAAAACCGATTTTCGAATCGAGGCCCGGAGGGTCGAATATCATATACAAACTTCTTTATTTACAATGTATTATCAAGTATTTCTATTTATATATTTACTTAAATTTGTCTTCGAAAATATATACAAATATATACATATTAAAATATAATCTCTCCAAAAGCGTTGGGCAGTCGATGTTATTTGAAAGCAAGTCGAAAACAAACAGTCGCTGAAGAAAAAATTGACTGTTTTAGAGTATAGGAAGATTAATCACAGCGCAGAGATTTTCGTAGCTAGGTAATTGAAGACGGTTTTGTCATGGAAGTCGTCGTAGCGCAAATCGAATGAAACATTTTTCAACTCGTTCGATTCGATCAATGTGGACGTAGTGGTAGGGTGCCCAGATTATTACTCCGTATTCCAAAATACTGCGTACTAAAGCGACGTAAACTGTCTTTAAGCAATACACATCATCAAATTCCCTGGTGTTACGTTTGATAAGTCCCAAAATTATGTAAAACTTTGCAGTAACTAGAGATAATTGTTACGCTTACGATAAAGGACGATGCCCAAATCTCTACCCTTTTGTCGCCTGCAGATCTTTCAGCATTTTTTCGGGGGTGTGGAACGATTTGTTTCTGTTTGTTTTTGTTCACTTGAGCCAGTGTATTCTGATTGATTTGACACATTTTTCTAAAGATGTTTATGAAATAAACAGATACAATTTCCCTTTTGAAATTTCTGTCCACTATAATAACTAGGTTGAAGTGAAGTGAATGAAATTACACAAACAATCGTGGAAAAGTGTAAGTATAAGAGTTACACATTTCAGAAGTAGTCTCATTCCCCCCGGTGAACGACCAAAAGGTTAAAGCCGGGGTAAAATAAATGATAATAATAATAATAATAATAATAATAATAATAATAATAATAATAATAATAATAATAATAATAATAACAATAATAATAATAATAATAATAATAATAATAATAATAATAATAATAATAATAATAATAATAATAATAATAATAATAATAATAACAATAATAATAATAATAATAATAATAATAATAATAATAATAATAATAATAATAATAATAATAATAATAATAATAATAATAATAATAATAATAATAATAATAATAATAATAATAATAATAATAATAATAATAATAATAATAATAATAATAATAATAATAATAATAATAATAATAATAATAATAATAATAATAATAATAATAATAATAATAATAATAATAATAATAAGTACAGTTGAGCAAAGCGTCTCGAATACATACATGTATGTACAATGCTTAGTTTTTGAAATCTTTTCCTACAAGACGCGTTAGGAAACGAACCTACAATGCTTATCGTCGAATGATCAGCCTGTTCCATACATTTGAAACAGGCATTGACAAACAATATGAAATGTTCTCAGATTCTTTATTTGAAACGCATAAATTATACACGAAAAAATATCAAAGCAGTAGTCTAGAAATGTTTATTTATATTCACCTTTCATTTTGGCTTTTTTACACGCTCATTCAATGTTACTCTCAAGTGAGTAATTTGTACTCGCTTTTGCTTATTTAGTTCAAATGTCAAAAAGTAATATTGATTTAGAAGAATGAGTAACTTCGACTCAGTTTTGGTCGTCAAATGGTGAGATAACTAAGTCCTCACAAGTTCCTATCTCATGCCTCCCCGTGTGTCTATGATGACATTTGGTCAATAGAACGGCGTCGACTGGGTGCTATCGCCTTCTGCGTTAGTAGCAGAATGAGAGGGTGCGAATTGACTCATAAGTTAAAGCCCATTCTAAAATCAAAGACATCATATTAACAAGATATCCAGCTCTCACATTTCCCGAACAAATCATTGGCAACATCCTTTATTGCGAGCATGTCGCCCTCAGGTGAGTCCGCATCGAATCTTATACATAGAAGTAGGGGAGAGAAATGTCAAATTCGTGCGCGAAAATAGCAGGGCTGTGCACCCATACAATTGACATGACATGTTGAATGAGACGCCGTGCGATGGCGTTGCTGAACTGAAGATTGAGATCGCTCCAAGCTGACAGGGTCTGCTAAAATGCAATGTTTATCATAGTATATTACAACATATGATTCTGTTGTTTATTACATCATGTATTATTATTATTATTATTATTATTAGAAGAGCGTAACTTACATTGCCACATTAACTGTTATATTGTATCATAGCATATTATTTCATATATTATCGTCTTACATGTTTTTTGTCTTTTATGTTATTATATAATATGTTGTATGGTATTATACTGCATTGCATTATATCATATTATATTGTATTATATTATATTATAGGGTTTATTATGAGTAGTACTACGTACCTCTGCGCAAAATATAAATTTGTTTTCCTTATAAGTTATCATTTTTAAAGTAATCTTTTAACTAAATATCAAGGTCGTCACAAGGTGAGCTTGGTCCTCACTGGTTCCTGTTTCATGCTTACACGTGTGTCTGTGGTGACAATTGGTCGATGGAATGCGTTAATGGCAGAATGAGAGGATGAGAAATGACATATAAATTCATGTAATATAATATCATAGCATATCGCAAAATATCATTTTATTCATTCTATTAATTGTTATATATTTCATTGTACTATATTATATTGTTTTGCCTTTCTCATATAGAAAGGTTATGCAATCACTTGAAAAACCGACTAGTGAAAATATAGTGTCATATACCATTCGATTCTGTTCATCGAGCTGAGCAATGTCTGTGTGTGTATGTATATATGTGTGTGTGTGTGTGTGTGTGTGTGTGTGTGTGTGTGTGTGTGTGTGTGAGTGTGTGTGTATGTGTCAAATAATCTCACTAGGTTTTCTCGGAGATGGTTGAACCGATTTTGACAAACTAGGATTCAAATGAAAGGTCTCCCGGTCCCATACTGAATTCCTGAATTTCATCCGGATCCGACTTCCAGTTCCGGAATTATAGGGTAAAGTGTGTTCAATATTGTACACCGTCACTTAAACCGGCGAAACAAAATACGTGAAAATTTTTCTAAACTGGTCTCAAAACTACACAAATCGATAGTCATTATCAGTAGGCAACTAAACAAACCGATTCCGGCTATCCTGGTTCTCGGTATCCGGTTCCGGAAGTACCGGATATAGTGGTCATATATACCAAAATGGATCTCACTTACTTTTCACAGCGATGGTTTGACCGATTTCCACAAACTTAGATTAAAATAAAAGGTCTTCCGGTCCCATACGGAATTCCTGAATTTCATCCGGATCCGACTTCCAGTTCCGGAATTATAGGGTTAAGTGTGTTCAATATTGTACACAGTCACTTAAACCGGCGAAACAAAACACGTGAAAATTTTTCTAAACTGATCTCAAAACTACACAAATCGATAGTTATTATCAGTAGGCAACTAAACAAACCGATTCCGGCTATCCTGGTTCTCGGTATCCGGTTCCGGAAGTACCGGAAATAGTGGTCATATATACCAAAATGGATCTCACTCACTTTTCTCAGCGATGGTTTGACCGATTTTCACAGACTTAGATTCAAATGAAAGGTCTCCCGGTCCCATACGGAATTCCTGAATTTCATCCGGATCCGACTTCCGAATCCGGAGTTATAGGGTGCGTACTAGAAGGGTTTGTGTGTCATGTTAGTTGGTAGCCGTACGAACCGACTTCGATTATACCGGTTCTCGGGTTGCGGTGTCGGAAGTGCATATAATAGTGAACTCATTTCGTTCTCTTAAGGATGGCTTACGCAATCAAAGCACTGTTTTATTCTGTATGTTATGCATAAACAATCACTTGGTTTCTTTCAAAAATCGAAGAGAAAATTTTTGAATAGAATACCATATATATTATATGTACATGAGAAAGGCATCATTACACCACTAGGTGGATTAAAACAGGTTTTTTATTAGTATTTTCATTATTATATTTATTGTTATTATTATTAATTTGTCATCAATAATAATAACATATATTATTTTTATAGATGTGGATATTATCATTGTTATTAGAAGAGAAATATTCTACTTCCTGCAGTATTGCGAAGATAGAAGAGCATAACTGACACCACATTAACTGTTATTTTATATATTGTTTTATAATATATTATATTATATTTTATGACATTGCATTATATTATATTAAATTAAAATATATTATATTATATTATGTTATATTATATTATTTTGTAATCTATTGTATCATTTTATGTTATATTAATTTCATTACACTATGTTTCATTGTATTTACCAATATAAAACATTTTGCACGGGGGCGTAAAGGGAAGGGAGCATCAGGGCATCGGACGAATTGATGACTGGACGAGGGATTGTGGATAGCCAGCCCAAGTCACTTGAAGGAAACTTGTTTCTTTCTAAAGGTTTGAAATGAGTCTGACGCGCCCTTCTCAAACAAACCATCAGGCGGGTTCATGCATGTATAGCGATATGCTTCATCCATGCACTGGATATTATGGTTGGAAGAGCATCTTTTATTCCCGCGGAATACGAGTAAGTGACTCTACTTACATATCCGCCCAACCCTTTTTGTTCGCTTTTCGGTAACAGCTATAGTAAGAAGGTGAATGGATAGGTGAATGGATGAGTCATATCGGAGCTACTGTAAGTCTACCCGCATCCACTGGCAAGTCCTTGAACTGATGGTGGCTTCACTTCACATCACATCACATCACATCACATGAGTAACTTCGACTCAGTTTCTAGATTGACAACAAGTTTTACTCGCATAGCTTTGAAAACGTTGTGTGAAAATTTACGTTCACTGAACTTTTCCCTTTGTCGGAGGCGGAACGGAGGAAGGCAGACGGATCCTTTCCAATGACCGATGAACAGGTAGCGGCTTCCTTCATTCGTTGGATAGAAGTAAGTCAGTATTTGTTTAAAGCAAAGAATTCCTTATTCGAATCCCTTATTCAATTCGAAGGACTGAGTAATGTTTACTCACTCGAGCTATTTTTACCATTTGTGGCACTGAGTAAATGTTACTCAGAATTTGACAAATACCTAATTTACTCAAAAGTGAGTAAACAAGCTTTACTCACTATAGAGTAGTTCCACTTTTAACGAAAGTGAGTGAAATTGTACTCACTTTAGAGTAAGTGTAGCTTTCCTTACAGACGCAGCAATGCTTCGCTTCGATCGAAATACCATTTTCAAAACTTCACTACTAAATGTAGTCAAAATGATAGAAACATAAACACCGGAATATGACAGCTCAGATTTTTATTGAGAAGTTTCAATTCACACTGAGCTACATTCAACTGTTATAGAGACAAAA